>NC_136907.1:50427057-50600902 GCF_949606895.1 Notothenia rossii | reverse complement strand
TCCTCGTTCTTTCCTGAGAGTTGCTCAGAGGCGCATGAATGCAAAATGGCCTGACTCTCAAGAGAAAAATTATCTGGGCCGTTAGAGCATGAGCACTTTCGTTTTCCCTAAGCCCCGCCTCCAGTCCTCTCTGTCACGGCCCGCCGCTGTCAGTCACATGATGGAGAGGTAAAATAACTCAGTATTTTACAACGTTTAAACCCCAAAGATTTAAAAAAAGGTATATTCCGGTGAATGTAATTGATAGTTAATTTAGTATATAAGGAAAAGTATATTTAGGACCAATGAGGTCACGGACTGACACTGAAGTACTACTTTAAAGGTCCACTATTATACTGTTTTTCAACAATATATTATAGGTCTCAGATATATACAGAACATGTCTCTGAAGTGTTTGGCTGGAATTACCAAACAGATCACCCATTGTAGCATCTCATAAACCCCTCTGTTTCAGCCCTGTTCCAAAAGTGCTGATTCTGTATCTGTAGCTTTAAATGCTAATGAGTTGCTGCTGGCCACGCCCCTCTGAGAGATAATTAGTTTGAAAAAATACAGTGGTGCTCTAGGAAAAGATTCAGATGATAAGGTGGGGGGGTGTTAACTTGGTTGGTTATTGGCCAATGGTTGCACAACCCAAAAAAACATTGTGACATCACAAAGTGAGTGACCAAAATCTGATCAGACAGGTTTTAGACGGATCAGGACAAAAACAGAGAGAATCTTTTCTCGTGAAACTTTCTAAATCTCTTAACACAAAGGAGGCACATATTTACGGATGAAAGACTTGAAAAAGTGGATTTTGCATAATAGGTGACCTTTAAAGCAGATGTGTGTCTCTGAAGTTGGGCTGAAACGGTGGAATCGTTTATCGAACAACATAAAGGGCCGTATGAACAACAAAAGTAAAGTATTGGCAGCTGGGATTGAGTAAAGAGCAGGTAAAATAAGACTTTCTTCTTACTGCTCCTTTCCATCATACGTTATATGAATTGCTCAAATAAAATAAAAAAAGTGAATTGTTAACCATTGGTTAAAGTTGTTGTTTCACCGTTTTTTCTCCACCGCTCAGTGCATTTCCTGTGCTTGTTCCACCATTTTGGAGTGGCCAGCTGGTTGACTAAACCCTACTAACATGTAGGAAGGACCGGATCCATTCCCAGCAATAGGCCAGTACCAATGTCCTAAAGTGTATTCAGGCAGCTACTAGTAACCAGTGAAGAGATCGGATATTCTTAGTAGAAGGAGATCTATCAATACCATTGGATGTGTGCACGGACCAAGTTAATACATAGAGATGCTCCCATCAATACCACTTAACATCTCAATGAAACGGGCTGGTTAGTGGGTCCAGCGTTCAGTCGATGTGAATGAGTGTCCTAATGAGTATCCAGACCCGTATTAACACCAGCAATAAACATTGAGAGGTAGAGATGGAAAACTGTCCAATGCAGCACTTTTTGAGAGAGTGACAGGAAAGGCAGGTAAAGAGTTAACATATATTTAATATCTCCACTGGCAGCATTCAGCAGTCTGTCAGGCAGGCGTCTAACGTTACATCACTGACAATGTCACCTTTCAACATCTCCACTTAATATTTGCAGCGTCATCATCAACCAAACTGCTCAGCACCTTTCACAGACTGTAATTACTCTCCCAGTTAACCTGCACTTAATCCACCCTGCTGCAGTTTATGGAGCCAGGACAATGACTGTCAATTGAGTCAATTTCAAGCCTCACAAATCAATAATCTGCAGAACAGTGAAGGTGACACGTGTACCGTTTTTCTTAAACCGTTCAGGTTGGAGTATTTCGAATAATAATTATCTTACTCTGATGGTTTGTGACTTTGAAAGACAAAAATCTTGGCAATTTAGAAGATGTGATACCCCTAACTCGCAACTGTCCAGTACCTTGAAAACAGAATATGTAACAATAATATCAAAAAATGACTAGAACTACGTTATGAGTATTGTTGAGTCATGTACTTACTTTATCGCAGGTTTTCAAAAATTCTCAAAGATAAATCCTTAATTCTAATCAAGGTAACAATCTGTTTAACTTGGTCATATGTTAAGGTATTTATCTGAGCAACTCCTTAGTGACCGCATCAGTATGGGGTTGTCTGACGTAAATTGGCATAAATAGATTTTTTATTTTAAGCCACATTGATACTTTGGTCGGTTTTATTATGTATTTTAACTGGAAGATGGATTTAAGTAATCAGATGCCTGGATCTTAAGTTATCGTAGCTGAGAAAACGCAGAAGAGAATCTCAAGAAAAACCCTGATGGAAAGGGCTTTATTCAGTGTTTTTATCAGTTTAAATCACCTGGTCTGTTTGATTTGGAGAAGAAGAGTCCTCTGCGGATTATTCAGCTCCAAGTAAAAAACTCCTGATGGTCTGGATCTTATTTTATCAGAAAAACTAGCTGAGCAATCATTAGTGGCTTCTGGGCTTGCAGCCTCTTGAAGACATCTATTTTCTGTTTGAGAAACACTGATTTCTAGCACTGAACTGCTTTATCAGTGTTTTTCCTATTTTAATCACTTGGTTTGTTTTGGAGACCAAGAGACCTCTGCAGACAATTTGGCTTTCGGTTAGAACTTCCTTTACAATGAAAAATAAAGGAATCCAAACCGGGAGAAGCTGATTGGAATGACAAACTGCCACGATTCCACACTACTCTACTATTCCACTCAACTCTGTCTTTTTGTGTCTCGGAAGAATTTTGTACGCTTAATCTGTATTGTTAACCGTGTCTTTTCTGATGTCCCTCTGCAGCACCTTCAGCAGTGCCCACCGTCCATCTGATGCGCTCCACCTCGGACACTCTCAGCCTTTCGTGGCTGCCCCCTGAGAAACCCAACGGGGTCATCCTCGACTACGAGATTAAATACCATGAAAGAGTAAGGTTTGACTTTTTACCCACTGCCTTAATGTAGGTCACAGTGCCCGCCCTGTTGACTCTAAAACATCTTATTTTTCCGCCTTGTGCAGAGAGAAGCATTTTTTATCAATGCTGAAAAATGTTATATTGAAATGCGATGTGTGTGGGGGGGACTGGTAGATTCTAAAAATGTCTATTGGTAAAGAGTATGGGCCGGTCCAACTCAGTAACTGGTGATGTAAGTGCTGCAACATTGCTATTGATTAAATTATCTAGTGAAGTGCTGCAGATATTATATTGCCATTTTATAACTGTTGAGGGTAAAGACCTTGCAGGGTGTTTGGACTGAAAACAGCACTGCATTAAAATATTGCTAGGGTCTGCTTGGCATCACCGAGGTCAGTTTTTATTAAGTGATCAATTTCTTTGAAGGCTTTATAGGCGGGAAAGATGCATTTACATATATACAGTATGTGATTAGCTAGCTCAGTGCTTTGCAGATTGAATTAAATTGCAGCAAAAGTTGAGCAACCATGCATTTAGAATTTGAGAATGTAATGATCGATAATCAAATAATAGCAATCTTTTCCACAGGTGAAGATTACAGCATAAAATATTATTTACATAATAAATATTAACTATTGTTCAAATAGAGAGCAATAACGTTAGCTAGCAAAAGCTAACATTAGCAACCGGAGATTTGGTTCGTTCTATACAAAAAAAAAGCTCAAGCAGTAAAACTTCTTAGTCTGAAATAAACAATAATGTGTTTACCGCTCATGAAATCAACTTTAATTTGTAGGATGAACATTGTGTTTCAAAATCTAAATAGTATTACTACATAATGCTAACTACAAACTTAAATATAGATTCCTCATCTACGAGCCTTTTGAAAATCATCACAACACCTAACTGGTCTGTTCTTTGACTCCAGGGCCAGGCGATGTCCCACACTGTAACATCCCAGCACAGCTCTGCCAAGGTCGAGGGGCTGAGGGCCGGCTCGCCCTACGTGGTGCAGGTCAGAGCTCGCACTGTTGCCGGATACGGACGCTACAGCAACCCCATGGACTTCAGCACGAGCCTTCACAGTACGGACACTATCTCTCATAAAGGGCTGTTTACACCAGGAACAATGATAAATAAGAGAAGCGTATATGAAGAGCTAAATTGCCTTGTTTAAGCATAACTCTGAATATGTATGTGAGTCAAGTAAAAGTTCAATAATACCAATGGCAACCTCTTTTATCTCCAATGTGTTTACCTAACCCTTTTATTCTTTGTTTCAAATTTGAACTTTTACCAGCAGATTTTGGAAATAGCTGACTTCATGTGGAATTAGCTAACATGCTATTTCACTAAATTCAGTTACTTGTCTATGCTGATTGATTTAGGAACTTTTTTTCTATGTGAATTTGATAACATAATAAGCACACCACACTGCGGAAATTATGCTAACAGTCGTGCCAAGCTATGCACTTTAGCCCCAAGCTATGTGCTTAAGCCCCAAGCTTCCAAAGCTAGTGGATATACATTACATTACATTACATTACATTACATTACATTGCATTTAGCTGACGCTTTTATCCAAAGCGACTTACAATAAGTGCATTCGACCAGGAAGATACAACCTTTAAGAAAACAGAATCATATAAGTACATCAGGTTTCATAGAGCCAAACATTTCAAGTGCTACTCAACTGGCATTTAGAAAGCCAGCCCTTTATTAGTATATAAGTGCTTTGTTAGTAATTTTATCGCTCGAAGTGGAGTCTAAAGAGATGAGTTTTCAGTTTGCGTCGGAAGATGTGTAAGCTATCTGCTGTCCTGATTTCAATGGGGAGCTCATTCCACCATTTTGGAGCCAGGATAGCAAACCCACGTGTTTTTGCTGACGGGAACTTGGGTCCCCCTCGCAGTGCGGGTGCAGCGAGCTGTTTGGCTGATGCAGAGCGGAGTGCACGTGCTGGGGTGTACGGTTTAACCATGTCCTGGATGTAGGAAGGGCCAGATCCATTCGCAGCATGGTA
Organism: Notothenia rossii; assembly: GCF_949606895.1. Lineage (NCBI taxonomy): Eukaryota > Metazoa > Chordata > Actinopteri > Perciformes > Nototheniidae > Notothenia > Notothenia rossii. Next base: position 50,595,985 of record NC_136907.1, on the reverse strand, counting down.
CGCAAGTACCAGTGTCTTGAAGTGGATTCTAGCAGTTACTGGAAGCCAGTGAAGGGAGCGGAGGAGCGGTGTGGTGTGGGAGAATTTGGGAAGGTTGAAGACCAGACGAGCCGCTGCATTCTGGATGAGCTGCAGAGGTCGGATGGCACATGCAGGTAGACCAGCCAGGAGGGAGTTGCAGTAGTCTAGGCGTGAGATGACGAGAGCCTGGACCAGAATCTGCGCTGATGTCTGGGTCAGCTGGGGACGTATCCTCCTGATGTTGTAAAGCGTGTATCTGCAGCAGCGGGTTGTAGCAGCGATGTTTGCAGTGAAGGACAGTTTGTTATCTAGGACCACACCCAGATTCCTTGCAGTCTGAGTCGGGGAAACAACAGAGGTGCCGATGTTGATTGTTAGGTCAAGAGTGGGACAATCTTTTCCCGGAAGGAAGAGCAGTTCAGTCTTGTCAAGGTTGAGCTTGAGGTGATGAGCAGACATCCACCGAGAGATGTCTGCTAGGCAAGCAGAGATGCGTGCGACGACCTGGGTCTCTGAGCGGGGAAAGGACAGAATTAGTTGGGTGTCGTCAGCGTAGCAGTGGTATGAAAAACCATGCGGGCTAATGACAGACCCGAGCGAGTTTGTGTACAGGGAGAAGAGGAGGGGACCAAGAACCGAGCCCTGAGGGACCCCTGTAGTTAATTGACAAGGGTCGGACTCGGACCCTCTCCAAGTAACCCTGTAGGTGCGGTCGTTGAGGTATGAGGTGAGGAGGGAAAGTGCAGTGCCTGAAACTCCAAGTTCTTGGACAGTGCGAAGGAGGATCCGATGGTTCACCGTGTCGAATGCAGCAGACAGGTCCAGAAGGATGATGACAGAGGAGAGGGAGGCTGCTTTAGCAGTGTGCAGTTTGTCAGAGACAGCAAGGAGAGCAGTTTCTGTTGAGTGACCTGCCTTGAAACCAGACTGGTGCGGATCCAGAAGGTTGTTCTGATGGAGATAAGAGGAGAGTTGTTTAAAGACAGCGCGTTCAAGTGTTTTAGACAGGAACGGGAGGAGAGAGACGGGTCTGTAGTTAATAACATCAGACGGGTTGAGAGTGGGTTTCTTTAGGAGAGGGTTTACTCTTGCCTCCTTGAGACTGTTTGGAAAGTGACCAGAAGTTAGAGAAGTGTTGATGAAATGGGTGAGAAATGGTAGAATATCAGGAGCGATAGTCTGAAGGAGGTTTGAGGGGATAGGGTCCAGAGAACAGGTGGTAGGACGGGCAGAGGTAACGAGGGTAAGAACCTCACTTGGAGAGAGAGGGGAGAAGGAGGTCAGTGTGTGGGTGAAGGGAGGGTCTGGTGACCCAGCGGTGAGTAATTTCTAATGTTCAGCACTGTGGCTGTGGGATGGTCTCTGCCGTCCACTTGATTGAGAGTTATTTTCTTATTTCTTTTAATGTATTTTGGCTATTTTTAAAGTTATCGTTCTTGGTGTGGACAGCCTAAACAGTCTGTTCTTGATGTCTGCTGGTACAACTTCCTTAATAAGGGGTTCTGGCTTAGTAGTTTTTATGGTGGCCATTACACTTGTGGGACAGGCCGCCCTTTAATCATTTTAGTGTTCTTGGTGGTATTTAATCATTTGTCTGTGTGTGCGTTAATGCTCCAGGTGACCCTCAGAAGTCGGTGCAGGACCAGCTGCCTCTCATCGTCGGCTCGGCCTCCGCGGGTCTGGTGGTCATTGTTGCGTTGGTGGTCATTGCTGTGGTCTGCCTTAAGTAAGTGTTTGATGTTTTACTACTCAACTACATGTTTCATTTTATTCGACACTGAACATAGAGGCTCATTAAACTTTAACATGCTTTCAAAAAGAGCTCTGCCAGAGAAAAAAAAATGGAGAGTCTCTTCCTGGCAATCTGAGATTTCATCTGATGGTCGAGTTAGATATTAGTTTAATTTTCGGTAAGTAGACAGGGTCGAGACTGATGAATGTGAATGTGACTTTTGTTTGTGTGTTGCTTGTTTACAGGAAGCAGCGCAGCGGCTCGGAGCTGGAGTACACGGAGAAACTGCAGCAATACAGTGAGTCCATGTGTTCAGCTCTTCTGGTGATGCCAGTACAGTTAACCAACTGATTCAATCAATTATCCAATCACCTGATTGAGTCAGAGAAACATTTTAAATTTTTTTACAGAGGAAGTCCAGACCATGTTGTCTTCCTGATTACTGTAATAGACTACTTTGTATATGTGAACTTTATTAGACATGTTGTTTGGACATGGGAGTGGAATCTGCCCTGTAACCTCACTCTCAGCCGGAATGCAAATTCTTACCAAAAATGCCAAATGAAAACATATAAATAAGAACAAAATATATAAATAAATACGAAAATGATTAAACCAAAAATATATTCAAAAAACTACTGCTACAGATAATTGACCGATATTAGATAAGCAAAAATCGGCAACTTCATTGATAATTGGTAAATCGTGGTTACATATAATAACAAAAATCTTTAATAAGGAAATCGTTGGTTTCTAGACTGACAGAAAGATACCAGCTTTGTGTACCTGCAATGGAAATGTTTTCATTATTTTGTGACATTTTATACACAAGCGACAATTCGATCAATCAAGCAAATAACAGGCTAATATCGTTTTTCTACATTTGCCATGTTGTTTTCTTTGTCTAGATGATAACATTTCTTATTAATTTTTTCCTCTCAGTTTCTCCGGGTGTCAAAGTCTACATCGACCCATTCACCTACGAGGACCCCAACGACGCCATCCACGAGTTCGCCAAAGAGATAGACATCTCCTGCGTGAAAATAGAAGAAGTCATCGGTGCAGGTACACCTACGCAGCTTGTTTTTGTCCGATAAGCTGGGAAAGGTCTCAGGTTTATGAATCATTTATCTGAGCAGGAGGGTGCCATAGAGCCTCGAGGTCTGTTCTGTAAGAGAGTCCTCTCTGGAAGAAGGGTTAGGATTCAAAGAGTGCATGAGAGCTGTTGGTGGGAAGGATTGAAGTAAAAGTCTCCTCTGAAGCTCTTCCCCCTCTAGTCTCTGTTTTTTTTTCTTTCTCTCCAGTGGCATGTTGTGTCCTAACATCACTTCAAATGACAGTCTGCTCCTGCTCGTTCAATCTTCCTCCTTTTTTTTTATCTTTCTTTCTCTTTTTCTCTCCCCTTATAAACACTCCAAGACACCATTCGCAAAACACCCAAGTTCCTGGTCCGTCCCCTGTCTCCCTCCACCGCTCCCAGGTTCCACTCTCACTCGATATGGGCCACTCCCTCTCTCCCCAACATCTTTGACCCCGGAGCCCCCGGCCTCTCCTCTTCTCTTTTCTAATACCTCTCCCGCAGTTGAAGCCGACCCTCAACTCTTTCAAAAATCAGCTCCTTCACTCCCGAATCTGACCAGTAACGTTCCCTCTCCCCGCACTTTTCCCCACCCCCAACTTCCTCTTTCCGTCAACCCTTCCTCTGATCACTCAACCCCTCTCCCCCTCCATCACCCTCACCCCCCCACACCTTGTTCTCTCAAACCCAGGTGAATTTGGCGAGGTGTGCCGCGGACGTCTGAAGCAGGCGGGTCGCAGGGAGATGGTGGTGGCCATTAAGACGCTGAAAGCCGGCTACACCGAGCGGCAGAGGCGGGACTTCCTGGGCGAGGCCTCCATCATGGGCCAGTTCGACCACCCCAACGTGATCCGGCTGGAGGGGGTCCTGACGCGGAGCTGCCCCGTCCTCATCATCACGGAGTTCATGGAGAACGGAGCACTCGACTCCTTCCTCAGGGTGAGCGTCACAACACCTCCGACAGAGAACATTACTTTGTGTTCCTATCAAAGCGGAGAGGAGCGCACACACACAGAAAGTCACTCACGACACCTCTGCGTTATCAGAATGTTTTACTCTCTTTTTAAACACCCCGAGGCGTTTACTTGCCGGCTGATAGAGATTAAATGCGCAATATACCGCCTGGAGACAAGCATGGTGTCTTTGCCTTGACGTGACTGAGTGATGCTGACAGGAGCTCCAATGCACAAACTCCTGGTGGATAAACGCCACACGGCAGACCTTTGGATACGTTTGCTTCAGTGTATTCGAGTCTTTGTTCAACTACAGAGCACATTACTGATCAGAGATTACGGTTCAGACCATCCACCTACACAAAGCGCTGAACAAAGGCAGGATGAGAAATGAGGTGTCACACAGTACATTTAAAGCTGCGTGGGGGCTATTACGTATCATTTACGTTTAATCAAATGTGTTTTTCTGCGTGGCTGCACTGTAAAGAAGTCTACTTACTGTAACAGTTAGGCTGGGTGAGGATACTTAATGCTGCTGGTCGATCGATTGCCAAGCTGCTGGAACAAAAAAGCAGTTCATCTTTAAATGGTGTACGGCTACCGTTTCAATAGATGATGAATCCATGATTTTGATGAGCCTTGACATTGCCTCCTGTCTGGACAAAAAAAAGCTTAATGGCAAAATACATACAATACCAGGGCTTGGTATGTTGTCTGATATTTTTTTATACTAATTAGAGCGGCAACAATTAATCGACTAATTGATTAGACAAGTATTTTCATTATCAATTTATCGCTCAAGTAATTTCAAGCAGAATGTCTGAAGATATCTATAAAAATATCTATAATATGGAGATGTTGTGCTTATTTTTGTTATATAACATATAACCGTGAATATCCTTGGGTATTGGACTGAAAAAAACTGTATTTAAAGAAATATCCAAGGATCTTGAATACTGTTTATGAAAATGTTCACTATTCTCTCTAATTTATTTATCTAGAAAATGTTCAGCAGATTAATCAATCACTTATTAAAATACTTAAATGTACAAAATATAAAGTAGAAACGGGAGTCATTTGAACGACTTTGGTAAATCCTTTATACAACATACATTTACACGCTAATACAAAGAAACCTATTTAATAACATGACTTTGCCTGAACAAAATGCAGTCCAATATGAGTTAGTTAGTTAAAATACAAACAAAGATTAAGAGCCTTCAAAGCTAAATATTACTACTTAACTGCAGAGCTCATTCATTCATACAGATAGAATAGAAATGGTAAAAGGCTATTTTTTTAATGTACAATCCTAGGCTTTCACCAACTAGCAATCCAACTATTGTTGAGCTGGTGGAGGGGCCAACCTTTACTATAGTTGTAAGCTGCAACCAAACAACCTACTTACTGTGCCTTTAAATAATGTATACACAAATGTAACTCCCTAGAATGTGTCAATAGTTTTCTTTTTTCCTCAATTCGTTTTTAGCAACAAAAACATACAGCATATGTTACACTGCTATGTTTTAAATCACAACTGTGGTTTATTGTATTCTCTCACACAAAAACTAAAATGTAACACAAGGGCTGAAAAGAGCCTAAAACATTACTTTTTTTTTCTTAGACTGAGAAAGCTCATTTGCAATCGCTCCAACCATTAATTTCATTTTCAGTTAATCCAACTAATATCTAGCCAAACAGTCAGTTATCAATCATCCTGTTTATGAGAAGTCATTAAATACATCTGAGAGTCCAGCCTGAGCCTCTTCCTGCTTCTCACCCACTCCTCTCAGTCAGCTGTCCCACAAATAACACAACGAGTCTGCGGCCTGTGCTGTCCTCACCCCCGCTCCCGCCACTTTCACACTCCTCTGACTCAGACCAGCAACCCTATAGAGTTAACTCACACACAGACACATACACTGTCCATGTGTGACACACACTCTCTACTGCAGCTCTCCAGAGACATGGAAACACTCCCGTCTAAACGACATATGCACATGTAGAAACATCACACACACACACACACACACACACACACACACACACACACACACACACACACACACACACACACACACACACACACACACACACACACACACACACACACACACACACACACACACACACACACACACACACACACACACACATACACACCCACACACACACACACACAGACACACACACACACACACGGCTTTGAAGGCCTGCTATGAATCACGCGTGTTTACACTTCCATCCATTCCGGCTTATTTGCTGTCAGACTTCATTGGACTATGCCGACTACAAAGCAGAATGTTTATGCTTTTGTCATGTCACGCCTTGTGTTCTGTGCTGTGTAGTCAAAGAAGGGATTGATTAAAAAAGCAAAAACATTTATTATCAGGTCATGAAAGCAGTTTGAGCCTCGCCCAATCCATCTTTTTTTACATCAGCTGATTGTGTATTGACATTCGATTGATTGGTTTCAATTCACACACATCAGGCTTCCCGTGAGGCTTCGGCACGCTGGAGTTCTGATTTATTACTATGTGGAGTTCATCCCACTGTGTCACGCTTTGCAGGCGTGGAGAATTGTAAATTAAACCCTGAAAGCCCCTAATCTCACATTTGTTTCATGCTTCTCAAATGTTAACATAAAAGGGCACAAAAATCCTACAAAATCAGGCACTTTAAAAACGAGAGAAGGCTTTGAGTGACATGCCATTCTAATTCCATCGACGGGACGATTTCGCTTTAATGTTCGCAATCGTGAAAAATGCGAACAAAGCACTGCGCTAACATCCGTGCGCCGCCTGTACCTGGTTTGTTGCAGAGTGGAAGCAATAACCCCCTGCTGTCGTCTGGTTCTGATTCCAGCTCTGAAGCTCCCTTTCTGTTGTCTGTGTGTCGATATAAACCTTTATGGGTTTAGCAGGACACTAAAGAGTCTAATTAATCAGCTAATTGGACAGCATGCGTGAAAAGGTCAGCTGTCAGTGAGTGTCAGGAGCAGCCGTGAAGCGTTATGACAGATGTCATGTTTATGTGGCCTCAGTGACTGATCGGCTCTCTGGTGCCTCATCCTTATCTCCGCACCCTCCACTTTGCAACACATCCCCATTTTTCTTTCCAATAACCGCATGTTTTCTCTATCTCCCGCTGTGTTCCTGCAGCTGAACGACGGGCGCTTCACCATGACGCAGCTGGTGGGGATGCTGCGTGGAATCGCCGCGGGGATGAAGTACCTGTCGGACATGAACTACGTGCACCGAGACCTGGCCGCCCGCAACATCCTGGTCAACAGCAACCTGGTCTGCAAGGTTTCCGACTTCGGGCTGTCCCGCTTCCTGGACGACACTTCAGCTGACGCCACTTACACCAGCTCCCTGGTGAGGGCCTAATTCAGCTCGTTAATCCCCTACTTGTTTCACACGTGCATAATGGATGCATGTGTGGCTGTTCATGTGTGCCAATATTTGCGTTAGTTGTTTGAAGTCTGTATGGCTTTTTGCTAGAGGTGGGGGAAATACATTCATAGGGGAATGGAATTATCTGCAAAGATTCGGATTGCATTTTTGTTTTTTCCTACAAAAGAACCTTGCTTGAACATAATGCTCCTTACAGTTTTGTAAAAAACTAGTATCGTATTATAAAATACATGTTTTGTTTACAATTTACATTTTTATTAGCCGGTTTCTCAGCAATAAAATGCATCTAGCCTATGAATCGAATCATTGGAGAAAAACATTTTTGATTCATAAGATTCGGAACTGTTTCATTATTTCACCAAAAGCATTTTTGTGTTTACCTTTAAAATAATCTAAATGTAGTTTATAATGCCATTGCCACAGGCATCCTGCACAAAAATACAGTTCATTATCTTTGAAAAAAGTTAAAAGGTGTTTTAGCTGCCAGCCTTCAAATTGTATTTATGTCAGAGGCAGAAAAAAAAAAAATGTATACTAAGAAAAGAAAACAATTAAAAAAACAAATACAAAAAAACAGACTGTTCAAACCAATCCATATTTAATACAATCTGTAGTTGATGCCACCCCCCTGTGTGTGTGTGTGTGTGTGTGTGTGTGTGTGTGTGTGTGTGTGTGTGTGTGTGTGTGTGTGTGTGTGTGTGTGTGTGTGTGTGTGTGTGTGTGTGTGTGTGTGTGTGTGTGTGTGTGTGTGTGTGTGTGTGTGTGTGTAGGGAGGGAAGATTCCTATCCGGTGGACGGCGCCAGAGGCCATCGCCTTCAGGAAGTTCACCTCCGCCAGTGACGTGTGGAGTTACGGCATCGTCATGTGGGAGGTGGTGTCCTATGGGGAGCGGCCATACTGGGACATGAGCAACCAGGATGTAAGTTAGCCAGATAATGTCATGGTGCAAACATGAACCTATAGAAAGTGGGTCAAATACCTGGAGGCAATCGGGAGGACCCTTGAAAATGTTGAGGCTTCCATGTGGTCTCAAGTGTCAATCAACCCCAAAGAGTGTTTCGAACATATTCTAATGAATATTCAGGAGGTTTTATGTTTAAGTTAAGTGCCGGCTGAGAGCTTATTTTAATTTCCAGCGGTACACATTGGACCTGGGCCCGCTTTACTTTCTTTATCTCCTCATTGCAGAGGCTGGTGCAGCTGTGTCTGTGTTCTATTTTAGAACTATTCTATTTTTTTTTTTAAACCACTTTATTTACAGCCCTAGCCTGCCCACCCTCTACAAATCCATACTGCAAAGCCTCCCTCACACACAAAGGCAAACTCGGGAAAATCCTTTTTTTTCTGCTTTTTTAACGGGCCGTTTTACCTGTAGGCTATCTGCACTGCACAGACATTGTAACTTCAGCAGGAAAGAAAACGAAATCTCTTGCTTCCTCCTCCTTGAACAAAGCGAAGCAATGCGCACACCTCCACTTTATTCTCGGAGGAATAACTCTGTATTGTGCTTCAAAAAGCGAGTTGTAACGCTGATAGCAATAAAGGGAAAAAATGGAGCTCGAATGAAAAGAAATGCCAGTAATGTATGTATAACTTTCATAACAAAACCCACATGCAGTAATGAAAGCATCAAAGTAGAAGCCCTCTATTGTTCCCAATAGCCTTTGTGCCACAGTCGTCGCTCAATAAGCTACAGAGTCAACAAACGCGAGGTATAAACAGAGGTGCTCGCCGGCTGGAAGCACGACATAAAAATCAAAGGACAAACAGCAGGAGAGGGGTGCAGCAGAAATGTTTTATTGTTTCCAAATGGCATTTATTTTATTGTTGTGGGGAGTTCAAACCCATGCCAGCTTATGGAGGGAAATGCTGTTGCTAGGCGAAATCAAATCAATGCTCCAACATTTTCATCCCCCACTTATTGTCTCTCCTATCAATCATGCCAGTTTTGAAGTGATAACTTTGAAAACACTTGAGAATGTTATAAAGATGCTTAAGAGAGATTGGAAAGTGTGACAGCATGAGCTGAGAAACTGTCTAATGTGGGACAGAATACAGTAACTGGGGATTATTCTTCCACCACACTAACAAAGGCCAAACAGAGAGCTTAACACAAATGAGTCAGAGACAAATGTTATCACTTTGTAAAAGCAACACATGAAAGTTCTTTGAATCCTACCCACATTTTGACTTTTATGTTCTTGGTATTTTTAACTATATACTTCAACCGGATGAGGAAATGTAATCATTAGACATCTGGATCTTAAATTATCATACGAACAAGCTGAGCAAACATTAGCCTTTAGCATGTAGCTGCTCCACCCTGTGTCCCCTGGGAAAACAGTCATGTTTATCATGAACCTTTACTTTAATGTTATTTGTCTGTTTGTTTTGGCACTAAGGAGACGTCTTTGGATAGTTTCGCTCCTGGTAAAAACCTCCTGAGCATTGAAAAATGAAAAAAATGCTAGAAAGACTTACTGAATGATAAACGCCTATGCTAGTTTGCGATGCCACCAACCCCAACTTTACAAAAAAAATGTCTTTTGCACTATAAGCAATACAACATTTAAATATGTAGTGATTAAAGGGGAATATCATGTTAATTTGAACATGTCTGCATACTTAGCCATGCTGGTTGCCTATGGATGGCAATTTCATTCGCCGACTTCAGTCGAAATACCTTAATAGTTATTGGATAGATTTCTGTAAAGTATTTTTCTGATATTTATGGTCCCAGAGGATACATTTTCATTACTTTGCTGATCCTCTGTCTTTCCCTCAAGGCACAAGAATAACGTTGACATTTATGGTTTTAGGTAAAAGCTTTTGTCAGATATTTGATGGATTAGCTATAAATAGTTCCCAAGCCCGGGTATAAACCGTTTTAACTGTTATGATTTCTCTAGTCTTCTTATGGTCCTTCATCAGGTTCCAGTGTTGCAACTCCCTTGTTTTTGGTGTGGAGTAAAAAATTAAATGTATTTGTATTATTTATATATTTATGTTCTGCACTAATTAGCTCAGTGCTTCTCAAACTTTTTTCAGTAGTGTACCCCCTGACCGACCCCGAACATTTTTGATCGAAAAAGCCCATACAAAATCATTCCAATATAGTGATGTTCCCTCAGTGTCTGATTTATTAACTCCTTCATGCATTCATTATATTTTCATTTCATTGTATGCATGAAAAAAAAATAACATAACGACCTTTTTCTAAACTGATTTTTCCAAGGAGTTTTTCAACTGAAGTAATATCTGTTTAACAAACCAATGAACAAAATGATATATTATGCAAAACTATAAAATACAATACACACATTTGACATGTTTATATGAGGACCCCCTTGGTGGTTCTAGGAATATTTTACATAAAATTGTGTTTTCTATTTAACTTATTGTGCTAAGATTATTTTTGCAATCATGAATGGTATTTTTTTAATTAACTTTTTTTAGTTTTTTTAAAATCTCACGTACCCTCTGCAGTACCCCAACGTAATTAACCCAGTAAATATCAGCATTTTTATCTTGAGCATGTTAGCATGGTTATGTTAGCATTTAGCATCGGTCTACAGGGACTATTAAGAATGACTTCGACATATAGTGGTTTAAGTGAATTGTATTGATGGCTATTGAAAGGATTAGCTTTCGATGTTCAAGGTCCCCAAATGCACGACCCAGAGACAAAGTCTTGAATGTAACAAAATGTATTTTTAATTCCAAAGATCAGGTAATCCCTCTTAAGTACTAGGTACTGGCATAAACAAAAAGTGCTCACAAGGAGGAAAAAACTAGGCATAACAAAAAGAGAACTTAAGAAAAACTTAAGCCTACAAAATTAACAACAAAACAAAACCTGACATGAGTGAAAGTGATCCTTTCTGAGTTGAGGCTTGGCACGACAATTCGGGGAAACTTATGGCGCATTTCCACTGCAGCGGGTAGCCCCGTTTAAGCGTCCTTAATCGTCCTTAAGCGGCCAGGCCAGTATTTGGTGGCCTTTCCATATAGCGTAGCACCGGCTAGCGGGTACTTTTTCCCTCTTTTTCCGGCTCCATAAAATCGTGGTTCTATCAGGCCAGCGCCAGGGCCAGGGCTGAACTAGTGACGTCAACACTCTCGACTGCTGATTGGTCAGAGAGAATCGTCACAAGATCGCGCGCGAGATCATCTCTAGCGTCGCATATATATCTAGAAGCAAGCTTGCAGCATTTTTATACACAGCATTTTTCTAAACGGAGGAGCTACAAAAATGGCAACGTCAAAGAAAAGCACACCGTGGTCGACCGAGGAGGTGACGACGTTCCTACATCTCATTGGGGATGATAAAATCTAGTGGGAACTCGACGGGAGCCCCGCCTACACTGCGTTGCTACCCCAGGTCCTAAACTGTAATGGCAATGCGCCACGGCCTCAAATGGCCAGCGAGGCAGCCCGAGGCTTGAGCGAGGACGCTTAGTTACGCTTAAACGGGGCTACCCCGCTGCAGTGGAAATGTGCCAAAACAAGACGAACTGACACAGGACAGAGGAGAGACAGGACTATTAAAACAAGAGGTGAGTGGGAACAGGTGGAAACAATCAGGGGCGGGGCAGACACTGATGATGGAGGGAAAAACACACAAGGGGAGGAAGAAAACAGGGCCTGAAATGAAAGACAAGAGGTAGGTACAAAATAAAACAGGAAATGGAAAACGAGACATGACAATAAACACAGAGACTGACTAGAGATAAATTATCTAAATAAACAGGCATGACCAGATATGAAAAAACACGAAATGACAGACATACTGTAATACATAAACATAACTAACACATTTGACGAGACTCAACAGTGCCTGCAGCACGTCTTTTTGTCCGGTCGGGTCTTGGAAGACTGGAAGCTATGTGGTTCATAAAAACAAATGTTCACTCAATATCAAGCCACAATTATTGTTTTTATTTCAAATCGTATAATATCGAACTTTTTTTGCCCAAAATAAATGGGGCTCAGAATACTGAAATATGTATTTTTTAAATCTTTTTTTACCTTCTAATTTGTTATTCTTTTCTAAATAACACACTGTTATTTACTCAACAATAACACACAACTATCCTTGTTTTTATTTATTTGTTTAATTCTATAATATCAGGCTTTTTTGCCATCCGTCAGGAACTCAATTTCAAAATAAAGTCACCGTAAACAGACGTAGGCGATACACACCCACTGAACTGATTACCCAAGATCCTCAGCTATGGTTGAAGCTCGGTGATTGGATGTTTTAGCCGCAATGCACTTTGGGATATGGTGTTAATCCCCCCCCCCCCCGCACTACACATGCTGGCTATTGTTCTACGTAAAAACAATAATTGTGGCTTGATATTGGGTAAGAACATGTTTTTATGAACCACACAGCTTCCGGTCTTCCAAGACCAAACCCGGAGAAAAAGACGTGTTGTAGGCACGAAACACATTACCAATAGAAATACATTGCTTTTAAAATCGTTCTGTGTGACACGAAAAAAAGGGGACAATCGTGTTGGTGAACACAAATCAATAGATTAAATGTTGTGACTATAACACGAAATGCCGTGAGACTGGGTTGACTATTAAGAATAACTTCCTGTCCCTCAGGTGATGACGGCAGTAGAGCAGGACTACCGGCTGCCCCCCCCCATGGACTGCCCCATGGTGCTGCACCAGCTGATGCTTGAGTGCTGGATGAAGGAGAGGAACCTGCGGCCCAAGTTCTCCCGCATCGTCAGCACCCTGGACAAGCTGCTCCGCAACGCCGCCAGCCTCAAGGTGGTGACTAGCACCTACTCAGGGTGAGGAAGTAGCTTTCTCACATGCTTATTGTTAAGCACTGAGCATTGTTCTCAAACTGTTTTTGTTTCATTGAAGTGAATGGATAAAGGTTTCAATGCCAATGGAAAGTGTTTCCTTTTGGAAATGTGTTTTATCTTAGCTCTTGTTAGAACACCAAAGCAAATAACCGTTGCCATCTTGGCAGTGATATTTAGCAACCTCTCAGACACTCTTGATTTACTCACTGTGGGTGTAAAGGGTTGTACCAAATGGATGTTGATCTTCAAAAGAATCTCAGTTAACAACAGCAACCAACATTTATAGTAAATGCAGAAGCATGTTGGAAAATTGTTGAGATTTGCTAGAACTTTGATCATAAAGTCAGTAATGTATTCCTTGCAGTTTATTTTTGCTGTGGGCGGACTTGACAGCTGCTACCTGTTATTGAAAATATATGCATTTTTCTGCTGGGTTTTCCATATAGTCACTTTTTAGGTTTTTTCCACAATAACAGATGAACAGTGCAAACACATGAAAGGAGTGATGCAATTCTTTCTCTTTCACCTTATGTGAAATTGTCACCCATATTGTATTTGGCAGCTGTGAAGAGCATGGTAAAGACTCCTCCTGGTGCCTCTGGGTTTTTGGAATAAGATGTTAAAGTTAGAAAACATATATAAATATATGGCTGTACTAAAAAGAAGCATACCGAGGTTCGTACTTGTTGGGTTAGTTTTGTTTTGTGCTTTTGGTTAATTCTAGAGATTTCTTTGAAGTGAATGTGCTGACAGACGTCTGCCTTTTTTCTCCGAAGCTTCCTTTGAAAGTGTTGTTGACTTATTCATAGGTATGCTCACATTTACACGTTGTTTTTCAACTTTTGTTTTTAGCGCAATGGCTCCAAACGCCCCGACCAATTTTTACTGACGTGTTTGTTCTGAATTTTGTTAGCCTGGCATTCAGTATGATTAGTGCTGGTAGATCCTGAGCTCTATAGTGATGTATATTTCATCAAGAGCACTTCCTCATCCCTGACAATGCCACCGTTTCCTGTTTCCGACGGGCACAAAGGAAGAATTCATACATACGGCATCAGGGTCTTGTGCCAGCTCCTTGGCTCTCAGTCTCACTCCAACAGAGACGGCCCCAGGGCGATCCCTCTGCCAGCATTTGGGCTCAGCGAAGCTAATTGTGTGTGGAAATGTAATGGCTGACCTCGGTTTAATTCCCCCTATACTTGGCTGGATGCTGGAATTTAGGTGATAGGACAGACAGAAGCCAGAGCTGCTGATGTGGAAAAGCAGAAGGTGATGAAGTGTGAGTAATAAGGGAGATTGAGGAGAAGCTAAAAGAGAGGAATGTGTTTAATTAGGTTGCTAATGAGCTTTTTAATGCATCAGGGGAGGGCGCGCCCAATGCTGAGCGAATTGTGTGTGTGTGTGTGTGTGTGTGTGTGTGTGTGTGTGTGTGTGTGTGTGTGTGTGTGTGTGTGTGTGTGTGTGTGTGTGTGTGTGTGTGTGTGTGTGTGTGTGTGTGTGTGTGTGTGTGTGTGTGTGCTGATGTTATGCTATGTGTCGCTGTATGCAGATCATATGCCAGTGATTAATTTATGGCCTCATCTGTATGCAGCAGAGACGGCGGCAGAGGAGGCGGGAGATAGGGTCGTGTTGTCGGATCACGGTTTAGAGAGCGTCTCCCGTGTTCTCTCGTGTGAATGCTCACTCCCACTCACCTGCCATTGGCTGCTGGCTGATTTTGGGGCAGATAACGGGAGGGAGGGAGAGGATATGAGACGCGGCGTATCTCTGCAGTATCTACATCCTTAAAAACAAGGACGCTGGCCGAGCAACAAAGGACGCACGGAGGCTGTTTCCCATGATAGCTAAGAAATATGTTGCATTTTTTATTAAAACTATGAAATGAGATGGGTATATTTGGCTTGGAATTAGTTTTTTTTTTACATCTGTAGATCAGGACATTTGTCTTTTTTTGTTTATAACCAAGAGGTCTAAGGTGCTGGCGATGTTCTATGCAGCACTCAGATGGATGGGACCTTTATCCTCCTTCGATGAGAACACTTAGCGGTGTAATAATGAGCCTTATCTTTTGTTTCAAGTGGATGTGAACCTGTTGCTCTGTGTTGGCAGGGACCTGCTGCGGCTCGGAGGCACTCTGCCGGGACACAACAGGAAGAGTCCGGACAGCAGTCAGGAAATCGTTCGGCAACAGATGAGCCAAACTCTCCCCATCCGGGTGTGATCTGCTGCGAGAAGAAAACTGAAAACTACCTAAAACTCTATCCTGAGGAGCCTGATGTAAAATAAAGAGAAGATAAAAGGATAAAAGAAGTAGGACCGTTTTGGAGATGTGTTCTCAACTGGAGATTTAATGTCAGTTTAAAGAGAACTGTCCATTGCAGTGTGTGTGTTCATTACTTGACACTTTGTTGACATAAAGCCAAACTTCCTATTGCCCCCTCTCAGGTTGTGTTTGCATGTCTGCATGAGTTTTTATGCTGGTTGGGAATCAGTCTTTCCTCCCCCCCCCCCCCCCCCCCCCCCCCCTCACATCTGAGGAGATACAACAGTGCCAAGAAGAAACAAATGTTGGCTTAAAAGGAACTTTTAAGACAGCTCAACATCTGTAGACCTTCAATCCAATCAACCTTTTTCTTTTTTAAACCCAACCTGTTCTTTTTTTTTGCTTTTTTTTTTTTCAGGATAAAAACGTTTCATCTGCTTCCTCTCAAATACTGTCTTCCACATGTACCGGGAGATTTACAAATCTGTACAAAGCATCCAAGTCTTCACACCGTCCTTCTGCGCGGGGACATAACTGACACTGTGCGGGACACGTTCATGTGCATGCCAAAGTGGAATCTTCTTTGTGAGAAAAGTACAAACAAGTTCCACATTAACCGTTTGCTTTGGTGGCATCTTTGCTGTACGGCCTTTAACGCGTTTTTCCTAATCTCATTTGGTTCATATATACGCATTGTTTTGAATGCTAAGTTATTATCGCAAAGAGTTGTTTTTTTGTGTGTTTCTTTCTTATTACGAGAACTGGGGCTTAACTTTTTTATTACAATGCTTGTTTTTTTCAACCAGACAGACTGAATGAGTGAATATGTTCTGCTCGGACAGAATACTTCTAAATGAAAAGCGCCTGTGGTCGTGACGTGTTGTAAATTTTACTTTGGCGATTTGTTGCAGGTCAGTGGGAATTACAAAGGTCGTCATCCAGATGATAGCTTGGTGACCTTAATGTTGACCTGACCTAAAACACCCCTGTAGAAAGAATCATTCATTGGTTTATTTCTCCTGACATGTGTTTTCTGCAGCGTGCCAGCTGTCAGCGCAGTTCCTATCTAAATCAACTGCCTGTATATAATACTATATTTCTATTAGACCAGTCAGCTCAGCATTTACAACCATCTGGCCTGATTCTGGCCTCTCTATGACCCTCCTTTATATGCCTGTTTGTTTATTGTCGAGGAGCAAACACATGGAGGAACTGCAGTCTAAATGGTCATTACATATCTGAAACTATATGTCCCAACGAAAGAAGAACAATGTGTGTC
The DNA here is from genome assembly GCF_949606895.1 of Notothenia rossii. Classification (NCBI taxonomy): domain Eukaryota; kingdom Metazoa; phylum Chordata; class Actinopteri; order Perciformes; family Nototheniidae; genus Notothenia; species Notothenia rossii. The sequence goes on along the minus strand of NC_136907.1, from coordinate 50,579,417 downwards.
TGTTAGGGCAGACTTTTTCCTGTGCAATTAAAAGGTGTATTAGATTGTAAAAAGAAAAAAAAATGGCAGAAAACTAGAACGGAAAATAAGCATTTCTCTTTCAGTATTTTTACGATAATCATATGCAAATAAATTATTAAACGGATCTCTGGTATTCTTTTTGATTTGTCGGCGGGTTCACCAGGCTGGAGTTCCGGGTCTCCTCTCATCTGGCCGAGGGATGAAAAGAGAGGGAATAGCAAGTGTGTTTTACCTCCTTCCACAGCAGCTTCGGGTGGACTCATTAAGATATAAGATTAATCATAGGGCCAATTAGCCAGACCACAGGACTATTCTGGTCGACTTCAGTCTCTGTCGCTGCTGGAGAGGCTTCAAGGAGGCGAAGTTAATCTGGCTTCACACCAAATGTCAGTGTCGTCTGGCTTTAATCCGCCAGCCAGGACCCAAACCGGCTCTCTTTCCGTACCAGTGCAGATGAGTGAAGCTGTCACCTTCTGTTTCTATTGACTGAAAGGGAGCTCTTCTGTCGGGGGGGAGTCTTACCTACCCTCCCTGCTCAGACAGCAGCTGCAGAAACGTAATGAGTGCTGATGTGGTGTTCTCTGCATGTTCTCTAATCATGGCTGCTGCTCTCACAGGATGTACACAAGGTCAGGCCACACTAAGGTCTCGTCAAGCGCACAGATCCAAATGAGCAATTTACACAGACTCAGAGCCACCGAGAGCCATTCTGCTGAGCGACCCACCAAGCGTGGCATTCATCACGAGTGTCAAAGCTCTGCAGTCAGACTGGAGATACATGTAGGGCCATTTGCTTTGGTTTTTCCCCAAATGTTGTTCTATTTTTCACAAATTCAGTGTCTTCCGTTTGAAGTTTTCGGAATTCCAATCGTCACCTTTAGATCGTAAAATTGAGAGTCTACTTATGTTGTAATGAAAAACGGTTCAACAAGTAAATAAGCTAAATTTGATATTTAAAATAACTCATTGTGATTCTTTTTTACTTATATTGCAATTACAAAAAAGGAGGGATTTATCATTTGTGCATCTTTATTCTCATTATCAATTAAAAATATAAATGTTCAGGGTGTGATTTGGAGCTGTTCTAAAAATGTTTGTTGAGTCTGGATTACAATTTGTGGGCTGGATATCTCCTCAATTCCACAATACCTTATTCAAAATGGTATTTCAACTCATATTTTGGCCATTAACAAATATTGTGCATCATCCAACATGACAATGCGCTATGTCAAGGTCAGGTCATGTCAGGTCAATCCACTCGTATATTACAACACACACTACCAGAATCTGCCAGCAACAGGAAAAGATTTCAGGGAAGGAAAATGTCTGTAGTGCAAGTAGTATTTACCAATCACTTTTGAGCAGGCTTTGGTTGGCTGGAATGCAATCTTGATACCTATTGGCTATTGTTCGACAAAGGATTTGGCTTTGAATGTGATAGGAATAAGATTGTAAAATTGCAACATATCTCCCAACTTCAACACTGGACTTGCATTTTCAAGTCAATGGTTGGACTGTAAAAGCAAGCATTGGAACAGAAAAATAGTTCTTAGCCCAGACACCTGTTGGCTACATCTGAACCCCAGAAATATTGCTCCTGCCTCAGGAGGCTTACCATCATCAGACTGAAAGCTGATGGATTCTGGCATTGATCGTATGTTGGCTATACTTACAGATTAGTTATTCTCCTGATATACTACTCTTAATAATCAATATTACTCTGCTCTAAATTGTTGCTAATTTCTCAGTTTTATTGATGGATTAAGCCTTCTCCAAGGGCCTCTCCAACCTCACTGTGAAGCTTGTGTGGAGGGAGTAGCTGAAGCTCGCACTTGGATAAACACCGACACAGAGAGCAGCAGAGAGCAGAGTACCTGAAAATGACACAAAAAATAAATAATCTTAAAGCCATCCAAATTTCATCGATTTCATGATTTTCCGTGTTTTACAGTTTTATTAGCCCATCAAATTCCTCAATTCCTTCCGTGTTTTTCCGCATCACGGAATTCACAGGGCACTGGATAATTGCTTCGCGGTTGCATATCTGCTGTATCTGTTGATGCGAGACAAGAGATAAAAAATGCTTGGCCTTGGTGGAGAATATAATGCGTACCAGCCTGCTGAGGAGGAAGTGTTCCGGGGAAAAGCTGTATTTTTCCATTTTGAAACGGACCAACGTTTTAATGAAGCTCTGAGAGGCAGGAGAAGCCTGTTCTAACCACGCTCGCTCTGTTTACCGTTGCGTCCGAGATCTGACACGATGTCAAAAGTGATATTTTGCATCCTGTTTACCATTAGAGACTTGAAGCGTATCCATTATTGCGGCTCACTGCTCACCAGAGAAACCCCTCGCAGACCCCTATCTCACAGAGCGGGATGTTTTTCAACGCCGCCTCTTAAAGATGATACAAAATGGCATCGGACCTAAAGGAAAATATATCTCATTATTGCATTACAGTCCATTAAGTGATGAGAAATCAGCTGCGACGGGCTCTCACTGAGGTTTTAATGAGCGTGCTTGGTGGAGGGAAAATCGAGGAAGTGATGGCACGATGACAGACAGTTTTTATTTCACGGCTGCTGGTTGCCCGTCAGTGACCAGACCATCGGCGGGTTAGCGTCAAATCCCTACTTCCCCAGAATGATCCCTACGATTAGTTTGAGCTTAACAGAAAGCCTTATACTGGATGTACACAACCAGCCAACCAAAACACATAGGAAGAAAAGACACATCAAATGCAAATCCCCCCTCCCCGCCCCCCGACACTTATACACAGATCTGCAGGATTGGCAGTGATTTGTCAGATTTAGCTGCATGTACTCGTGTAGTCCCTCTGAATTCACCAGTCAGTTTTCTTCCAAGCTCAAAGCACTCATTTGCCATCCTGTCCAAAGCAAGTTTAGTGCCTCCAATTACAGGGGGGTCTGCAAGCAGGCAGATTTGGAGCGAGGAGGCTTGGCAGGAGAGTTTGCTACGCATCAGGGCCTTTTAACAGAGTAGTGATTTGCTGCTGCTGCCGGTTGCTGAAGCTGCCTGCGCCGGCTCATCAATGGAAAGCTACCCTCTTTATGGCGAGGCGCATGCAGCACTAAGCCCAAACTGTGGGGAGAGACACAAAAATATCAGACTTTTTTTTTAAAAGAACGACCGGCTCTTCTGCACTGGAGGAATTTCTGCATCTCTGCACCGCAAGCACAAATGGAAATCAAAGTCTTTTCAGCAATAATTTTGTATGTAAAAAAATGGGCTGTATTTTAATTGAATATTCTAAGATACTGCACAGCAGAGTGATGCTGCAAAGGCAGCAAATGAAGGAAGGCGAGATAGCTGCAGTTATGCTGAAACATGTGATACGGTGCATTGAATATATTCTCTATCTGCCGTTTTTACTTGAATCAGCTTTGATTTTGGAGTTCATCCATCTTTAAGGTTCACTATGAAGCCTTAAGATTCCTACGAAATACTTTCAAAGTGGCAGATTGCATTGATCCATATTCATATCACTGATAATATGCAGCATCATTTTGCACATAAGGACCCTCTGCAGAACTTTCCACATACAATATTAACTACTGCAGTTGTACTTTACTTAAAAACTGCACATCATATAGGACCCATTGAAGACATAATTACATTTCCCTATTCACAGACTTTAATTGAAAATTGTGGTTAATTTCCCAGTTTTCCCATGATTTTACTGTAATTCTTTAATTCAGAATACAGCCACCCGCTCTGAGACATTCTTCTTTTTAATCCAAATTAGTGGATTAATTTAGCTTCTTCTTATAACCAGATTATTGTAATCTCGTTAAAGATAATCCCTAACCCTAGTCTTCAAGTATTATATCAGCGAAGCAGCTGCCACTAAAAGCAACCGTAATCAGGACTAATATAAATATAAATGTGAAGCTGCAAACGATCTCATTAAAGAAATACTCAATTTCCCCTCAATTGATTTGTTCGCATTTAATTAAAAAACCTGCAACACAAACACCCTTGCGCACACACAAGTAAATACTGCCTTGTAATTTAGCTCTTACCTCCCAGCACTTTCCTCATAAAAGCCCCCAGTGTTGCAGGGACTGATGATTAGCATGACAGTGCACTTTGTGCTCAGAGGCTTCCCTGTGCACTGTCTCCCTCTCTGCAGAGTGTGATCCATTAAATGGCCTCCAAAGCCCCGGACATTGATTAACGGGTGTCAGTGCCCTGTTGGATTTGAAGGACAGGATACTGCATTAGAAAAGTGCCTCTGGCCTTCCCAAAGACTAGAAAGAGGAGTAAAAACCGCCTGACTCTAATCGTTTTCACACTTCCGTACAAAAGCAGAAGTGTAAAAATGACCATTTGCCTTATTACCGGGGGGTTAGGTGCCAGACTATTTCTTGGCCGGGGCCTAAAGTGCATGGAGTTGGCAAAGAAATAAAGAGCTGGATCTTTCAGGAACAAAGTAACAAAATGTGTTTTTGGTAATTTGACATATGTTCCAACACTAATAGCTAAATACCAAGCCTGAAAAAACTCAACAGTATTGGGAATGGTTTATTCCATTTGTTGATAAGGTTGGTGCTCATTTTCATATGGTCTTGCATTCAAAATGTTAACAAAACAAAAAGGAAAAGCATTCAAATATACTAAAAGTACCAAAAATAGAAGCACTCATCATGCAATGTCCCATTTCAGAATAATATAGCTCATGTTATTTTATTATTTTCACTGTATAACACAGTTTCAGGTTTCAAGTCAGTGTTTTCCCGATGCTGTTTGGCTACGGCTACCCTAACCCTAATGCTAAAGCGCATATGTTTTACTAAATTTAGGATCCAGACATCCAATCACTAAAATTCCTAATAGGCTTATAATATTGAGTTTAAAACAACCAAGTGAATTGCAAAAATGTAGCATAACACTGTATAAGAAGTCAATGTATGATGCCAACTCATGGCCAATGGGATTTATACGTTGTGTATTACACACTGTTACGAAACACTTGGGATAACTTGATAACACAACTCAACAAAAAATATAACAAAGGTTGAGTTCATTTTGACATTTTAATGCAGAATTGTCACATATTATACTGTACTTGAGTATAGCTCAAGTACCTCAACATTGTACGTAGGTACAGCACTTGAGTAAATATAATTTCTAATATAGTTTTTTACTGCTCAGTTTCAAACTAACACACTGTAAAGTGTAAGGCTTTAGAAGTGTTGGTAGATTGGTTTTGTGACTGTTGCATGGAGCCAAGTGAGCTGTTTCTCTCCACTCTGAACTAAGCTAAGCTCTAGCTTCTGGCTCTGCATTTGACCCTACCTGACACGAGACTGGTGTCATTTTTCTCACCTAAACTCTCGGCGAGAAAGCTACCACGCTTTATTTCATCAAATCTCAAACTGTTCTTCACGGTGACAGGGCGAGGATGTGACATTTCACAGCTATGTGTGTGTTGGTCGAGGAAGCCATGACTGTCATGTCGCCATGAGGTAGAAAAAAAAACAAGAAACAATGTGACACTCTCCCTTGAACACCGTGAAAATAAAGCAGAATCCAGCCTGCCGCAGCTTCTAAAGGAACACATCTGACTGCCAGTGTGTGTTTCAAAGCAAAGCAGTGAGCTCTTGGTGAAAAGAGGGGGCCAACAGAGATCATTAGCATGCATGTGAATGGCTTAGAAAGAATGAGAAGATTATGCATTTGTATGTTTGCTGATGAGATAGAGGGGTTTAGGGTCCCTCAACCCAGTTTGAATGACAAATCCGCACCAGGGGAGGGGAAAGGCCACGGACAGAGGAGAGCAGGAAGAGGCAGACTTTAGGCTTTTGAGTAAACCTAGTGGGGGTGTGTGTTGTGGCAGATGTCTCAAATTGAAAAGAAAAGAAGACCAAAGGGATCGGCGGGCTTAAGTCCTGTCTTTTTTCTAAATCTGCAAAGTATCTGTGTGGAGCATCGCGCCACTGGGGCTGCCAGTCAAAGTTTTTGAGAGGTTGTTTTCAGAGCCCTCTCTTGTTTTGGCCTTTGGAGCGTGTTAGCAACATGGCCGTGAGTGAAAAGGCTTGGCCGGCTGTCTTCAGGGACTCTGCTCTACATGTGGAGGGCTTAACGGTTCGCTGGAAAGATGAGGAGAGACAAGAAACAAAAAACACTTCCTCGACGTCCGAGCTGAAAGCCAGTGTGTTCTGGCGCCTCGTTCCGTTAGCGGGGTCAGCGCCGCTGATGTTGACAGCGATGTGTGTCACCGCCGCTTTGTAATTAAATGGGTGGAGGTTGTTTGACTGGAATGCAGTGCGATCTCTTTTCATCAACAAAGAGACACACACACCTGCACACACACATGGATTCTTATCGCCTGAAACTACCTGTATACTCGAAATAAATGGCCTGCCAAGCATTTGATGGGTTGGCTAGAAATCCCAAATGCTTATAGTGCCTTGGCTGCTTTGAAGTAATCATCCCCATGGTAACACCTGACACCAGCTATTCATCATGCAGCTCATATAAACTCCAGCATATTCACAACAACACGTCACACAGTCAACTTTTCATTCCCGCCGATGAAAAATAGCTCCACAAAACATGTCTGTGCATGGTGATGCGTTCAAAATCAAATCCCCTTATTAGGGCCGAGCCGCATGTCGGCTGCCGGGACGTGCAACTTGTCGCATCCCATCATGCACTTCCCTCCGCATTAATTGTCAGTCGTTAGAGTTAATATGACAGGTGAAAGTGAATTTGTCGAGATGACTCTAATGTGTTGCCATAGTTTATATCAGCCGGTGAAGCGTGTGGCGTCGGCGGATGAATATTCAGGAATCACAGCCTCATTTAGCATCAACACAAGCAGAAGCGGAAATTATTTGGCTTTAAATTAAACGAGGTGAGGATGCTCACATAGCACAAATACACCAACTGTATGAAGCTGTTATTTTGTTCTCCTCACTCGCGCTGCGGTTCTACCATCTGTCAGTGGTATTGATGTTTCTCACAGAGAGCTACAGGGTTCAGGATGGAGGAAAGGAGTGAGAGTGAGGAAATATTTGTGAGACGTAGACACACACAACTTTCATCACTCCTTCACACCGAGTCCTGGGGCACCTATAAACACCCGGGGGTTTTATTTTAATGCTGGACTGAAGGCAATTTTAGTCGGTGGTGCAAGAAATGGAATACAAAAATGAGGTAGGGTGAAAGTAAAGTGCAAGATAAGGCTGTCATGATATCGGATTTTAACAACACGATTATCAAAGCCAAAATAATTCACGGTAACGCCAATGTCTATAGAAAATCGGAAAAAGAGAGAAATTGTTATCAGTCACATTCATCTTTAACTTTGATTATTGTAAGTTTTGTACCTCTTTTTGACAATGAATTAGACTCAAACTTCGAGTAGAGTGTGGTCATATGGAGAAAATCCTGATACTTCTGATTATTCACGATATTGATATTGCAATGTTATTGTAAGTTTGCCATTTTTGATGATCAACTATCAGTAATTTGTATATAATTGCTCATTGGGTATAATAGCCCTGTAGCTCAGAGAGGTAAGTAGGCTGATTAGGGGTCAACGGTTCGATCCCACCTCCTGACAACATGTCGAAGTGTCCTTGGACAAGATACCTAACCCCACAGTTGCTCCTGTAGGCCTGTCTACGGTATCGAGTGTATGTAAGCTGCTTTAGATAAAAGGGTCAGATACATAACTAGAGAGAAGATAAGATATAGAGAAGTATTTAGATGAGTAAAGTATGAACAAATATTAGAGTTGCCGTGTAGAAAATCTTTAGTCAACAACGCAAAACAATATTATCACAATGTCAACCTTAATTTGACGTTATGAGTCAAACTCATAGCTTTAATTACACCTTAACTATAAGTAGGACTAGACGATATGGAGGAAATCAAATAGTTCAATATTAATATTCTGACCATGTCGTACGGTTGACTATTGGCGCTTCAAAAGATTTTTGATAAATTATCATCATTATTGTGGATATTATGTCTAAATAGGAATGATAGAAAAGCTACTGTACAACAGTCTGGTCAATTCAAAAAATGACATTTCTTTACTGTAATGCAGCCCTTAAAACCAGGTAAAACACTTAAATAATATTTATATATAAGATATACCTTATATCATGAAATCTAAATATATTGCCCTGCCCTGAACACTATAGGCAGGTTGAGAGATAATCTGTAACATAACTCTACGAAAGAGTACACCAATAGAAAGGAAAAACGTCCTTAACCTCAATGACAGCAAGACAGAGGTCATCTTTTTTGGACCCCGACCTCCAGCCTCTCCGGTTGATATTCTGGGCTCCCTCATTTAAAACATCCTCCCCTCTGTTATGAACTTTGGAGTGACCTTCAATAGCGCTTTTAAATTCGACAAGCAGGTCAGCACCGTAGTCAAGACCTGCTTTTTTTTTTTTAAATAAGACTATTGGCCAAGTCCAAGTTCTTTTTTTATCTTTTAAAAACCTAGAAAGGGTTATTAATGCATTTTATTACCTCAAGGCTGGACTATTGCAACGCTCTGTATGTGGGTATGGACCAGGCCTCAATTAAACGCCTGCAGCTAGTCCAAAACGCAGCAGCACGTCCTCTGACTGGCCACAAAAAGCGGGACCACATCACCCCAATTCTGGCCTCACTACACTGGCTTCCAATTTGGTTCCGAATTAATTTTAAACTCCTTTTATTTGTTTTCAAAGCCCTAAATGGGCTGGCTCCTGCCTATATAGCTGAACTCCTCCATCACTACACCCCAGCCAGAGCTTTAAGGTCTGCTGACCAGATGCTGCTGGTAGTGCCCAAGACCAGGCTCAAAACCCGAGGGCACCGAGCCTTCGCGGCAGCTGGCCCCAGGCTCTGGAACACTCTGCCCCTCCATGTGAGGTCGGCCCAGACACTAGGGTTTTTTAAATCTACACTAATGACACGCTTCTTCCGTGTGGCCTTCTAGTCAGAGCGGAGCATGACACCTGACTATTCCCTGGGTTTTTTTTTTTTATATTTCTGTTGTCAATTATTGTCTTTTATTGTGATTGTAGTGTTTTTATTGCATGTACAGCACTTTCAAAATGATATTATCACATTGTCTATAGGACATTTGAAAAATCGAAAATAATGCTATCAGTCAGACTCATAGTGCTAATTGCACCCAAACTATGAGTAGGGCTAGGCAATATGGAGAAAATCAAATATCGATATTGCGACCATAGTGTAGGGTTAAATATTAGTGGGTTCACTCAATATTTACAAAATATGTTTCATAAATAATCATTAGTATTGTGGATTATTTGTCTACATAGGTACAAGCTTAATATAGACCTGCAACTACAGTCTGCTAAGTTGAAACAAATTGAATCTATATACTATTATGCGGCAAGACACTTTGCGATATCACAACATCCAAACTAAAAAAGGACACAGTATGTCGTCTATATAATATAATATAATAATATAAATAAATATAATCCACAGCCCTACGTATGAGTGGAGGGTTGTTGAGAGACGGTCTGTAACAGCAGTATTTACATGATTTTATCATATGTATATTATCAATATGAACAAAGATCTGGGTTGCAATGTAAAAAGGGCATTTAGTCTTTTTAAATCTAGATGTCAGAGTTTTTTTTGGTCTTGTGTCTGAAAAGTATTTTAAAGTCATAATTTCGGCACAAAGAGGGCTGCTTTTCTGCAAGCTGAAAGATTGCAGTTCTTTGTTTTTGCTTGAGCTTCAAAGCGTAGAGTGGAAGAAAGTTGTGCTCCCGACTGCTGGAGGTTCTCTATCTGTGGACTGCAGATAATGAGGCGCTATCTGTTATCTGGGAGAGAGTAGAGCGGCCGGACCGAGCGTCAGTCCGCTGAGGATCCAGTCCAACAGCAGCATGAGGTTCAGAAAGGTACATCCTGAATTCCCCGGGTTTAATGTCTCCATCAAAAGGAGATCAAAAGGAAGGGATTAGAGCAACATAACAGAGGTAAGTGTGGAGAAGAGTCTTCGCTAAACTCCAGAGCGCTTTGGATACCGCTCATCCCTGCCAAACCGTAGCCATGGCAACAGTGGAGAGGGAAGTGTGCAGCATTGATAAGAGTGCGACTGGGGATGAAGGGGTTGACAGATCATTTCGGAGAAGTCTGACCCTTCTGCAGAAGAACCGGCGTCTTGTCTGGGAAATTAAAAGCGTACGCAGATGGTGTGCAGAGATTGACAGCCACGAACCCAATTCTCTCTGTGGTAGCAATTTAACACGTATCATACTACAAAGTGTTAACTTCAGACACTAGTGAGGGCATTTTCACACTGTAAATGTCTGTGACTGGGTCTCTTCTTCAAGTCCTTTAGGATTTATCTGCTGTGCCAAGCTTACCCTGCCTCACATTGTTAGGGAAATATGCACAAAACTCCACTAGCATGCCCATAGCGGGGCTTTAGCACGGTGCTAACAGATGTCATGCAGACATAGAAATTCCAAGGGACCAGACTACATAACGTGTCGGATCTGATATCGACAATTTTGATATTCCCTTTTTGTTGAAATGTAAAAAACTGATCCTGTTGCATGTTGGAATTTGTGTAAACAAGACTAGGAAAAAAAGGCGTGCTAGCTGAAGAAAAACCACTGGGACTGCTTCGTTTCCTCTCTTCGTGTCTGAGCACAAGAAGAGAGAAAAAGAGGAAGAGGAGTAGCAGTGTACAGGAGAAGGGCCTGCAGCCTGCCTCAGGGGCAGTGCGCCGGATACAGCGTATGATTTCACAAACAACGTTAGTTTTTGCACCACTGATTCAAGCAGAGTGTACTTAATTAGTAAAAATGGACACTAATTGAGCCCCAGCTGTATGTGGAGGGAGAAAAAAAGTGAATCTCTAAGCACACACCAACCCAAGAGCTCCAAGTCTCTCTGATCCTCTTCTCCCCCTGAGCTCCGTCTGTTCACTCGCTGAGCGGAGCGGCTTGTTAGCACACTGGTAGATTTGTAAGGATAATGAAAAGTCGGGAGAAGATGGGAGATTCAGCACGAAGAAGAGGGACTTTAGGATTTGTCCTTTTCCTAACATAATGTCCTGCAAGTGTTGTAGTAGTACCAAAATATCCCCAATTCTCATCATCAGTAATGTAATTTCTACACAAATTATGTTGTGTTCAAATCAAAATGCTCTTCATTTAACACAAAGATTGTTTTGCAGCATTTGCACATTTTAAGCGCCGAGCAGTAAATATGATTTTGGGATCTGAGCCAGACTGACTCAGCGCTAAATGAGAGAACTCAACAAACTTGAAAGCTGACTTTACTTACAGTAAACATGTAAATGGACTTTTCCCTATGCTAATGGTAATATAAATCTCCACATAAATACAAACCATACAGCCAGAGGGCAAAAATAGAAACTGTTAAGTACATCAAATTTGTCTTGATATTTGCAAAGGGACTACGTACGTGTTTACAGTGAGCAGAAATCTGTAGATAAAATGTCAGCTTTAGTTCACTTAGTATTTTTTCACTGTATGCCTTTTCATGTATGATAAACTGACATTTGTATTCATGTTGTTGTCACACCAAGATGCCAAAACATTTCCAAAACATGGAAAGAATTAGGCTTTTAGTATTCATACTGAATTAGCACATGCACCCGTCACACAGCTGACATCTTAAGCGAGGTCAAACGGATAATCCAATCAGCACTCTGAGACTGAATAAAACATTTTTTTATATTATAATGCATGACATGGTCACGATTAATAATCTATTTCCCCACTATAAGAGGCAATTAGCAATATGCCAGAATGCTTGTTAAATATGCCTTGATGAACATAATCAAACTAATATAAATGTTTAAGATGAATTATTTACAATCAGTATGTTATAAAAGGGAAACCCAATAAATGTTTTAAAATGCATATATGTTGCACAAAAACACAAGAGGTGAAACTGAAACGAAGCCTAGAACTGCTCCATAAACAATGCGTGGGAAAGATGTTCCAGATAACAGAGACTGTTCACACCTAGCATCACCATGTGGCTTCGGTCCCAAGCGGACAGCGCTAAGTACAGCAGTTCACACCGAACATTTGAGGCCCCGGCCACACGAGGACGCATATGGCTAAACGCATAGGATTAACGCAAACGCAATCGCAAAAAAGCTTCCGTCCACATGCAATATTCACCGGTTAGTGTCTGTCCACACGAGACAGCTCCGTTTAGCTCCAACCGCTGGAGAAGCTGCAGTACATATGCAGGAGCCTGTACGTGGCGCTGTAACTTCCTCCACAAAAGCAGCGAAGAAGCATGGTTGTCATGGTTGCCCTTCTGTTTATTCTCCGCGGTGGGGGCCGAGGGAACCGGGCAGAGTTTTTCGCCAGTTAACGTGTATTAAGGTTTAAATCTTCCGGACAAAATTATAAAAGTGCCGGTCAAAGGTCTTCTTTGTTATTTATTGAGCTTTAAAACAAATGAATAACAAATCTATATTCGCCACTATTGCCAATCACAGAGCTGCACAGTGATGCTGGTCTAGGTGCGGGCCTGTGGTTGGGGGAGCAGACGGGGGAGGGCGGGAAGTTGTGACGCAGTCTGGGTTATAAATAGAGAGGCGAAGTCCCGCCCATCTACTTCCGACCCATGGGACCCCGGAAGCGGAAAATTATACATTGACGTCAATGGAGAGAGAAAAGTCATCTTTCGATCCCGTTTGAATTGTGCCACGAATGACACATATGATGTTTGTCAAATTAAAAGAACATTTTGCAAGTCAAAAAAATAAAAATGTGTCGTAAAACTGTGAAGTTACAATTTTTTTTGTGTGAAACCGCTCAGTGAACTACAGGTCTCTGGTCTCGCACAATACGCGTCACCATCACAAAGATGGCTGTCACGTTAGTACATTTCACCTGTTTCTTTCAGAATGAGGCGAAAAAGTATAAAAAGAGGTGAAAATCACTACAAGTCTGGGCATGTTGAGAGCTGTACATACACGAAAGGGAGCGGTTCTGTAAGAGCCAGCATGCGGGACCGGCTTTACAAGGTTTCAGTGAGTAATATGAGTGCAATGTCTAAGGTTAATGTCAGCTAGCTAACAAGGTACACTAACGTGTTTTGTTTTAGCAACTAGTTTTCTCCTTAAGAACTTTGTGGTGTCTGTGTATGCTGTGGATAACATTAGTGTTCACAAGAACAAGATACACTCCCGTGTTTTGTTTTAGTTGCTCTTCAGATTGAAGCGGCCAGTTCTATATCGACTATATGTGTGATCTCCTTTTTACATCTCGTTGTGTCATTTGAGTTTATTTGCTGTGTGTAGATTCAAGGATTTTGGTTATCTTGTCCAGGGATGCAAACTTGTCACCTTTCGGCGAAATTCTCCGTTTTGAATCCAAAATAGGTCTTTTTTATGATTCCTGTAGATCTGCAATAAAAATATTTTTGGGGTATGGGAGGGGGTCTGGGACCCGGATTAATGTGCGGCCGCGAGCTTTTTTTTATATATTATAATGAAGCGCGAGCTGTGTGCTCGAGTCTTCCTGTCTGTCGGCTCTGCTCATGATGTATAATAAGCCTCTGCTGCTCGGCTATGATGGTCTAGCTTCAGCAGCTACATTACCTACGGTGCGTTCGTTAATATTAACTGTGCGTCCGGAGTCACTGTGGCACAGACTGGACCGCTGGTGAACAGCTGTTAGAACGGGCCGTTCAGGTGTTCAGAGTAGAGCTCCCTGTCGGAGCGGCAGAGCGTGATATGCACTGAAAAGTTTTTTTTCCCCGTCGCAATATTATCGTTGAGCTAGCTAACTAGCATACATTGTCACTATCTGCTAACGTTAGCTTTAGCCTTCGTTTTCTAATCGTTTTTTTCATAGGCTATAAACAGAGGTGGTATAAGTATATATCTTGTAATTGATTAAAAGTAGAAGTACTCAGTTCTTGTACTTGAGTAAAAGTAGAAGTACCAGAGTGTAGGAATACTCTGTTACAGTAAAAGTCCTGCATTCCAAATGTTCCTCAAGTAAAAGTAGAAAATTATTATTATCAAAATATAGTGAAAGTAGCGACAGTAAAAGTAGTCATTTTGCAGATTGGTCCATTTCAGGATAATATGATATGTTTTATAATGACTGATCATTAAAGTGTTATCAAAGCTGGTAAAGGTGCAGCTAGTTTGAATGACTTTGTATACTGCAGGCAGGGTAGCTTTTGGATTTACTCCAGGTGGAACTAAAGTCTGATTTAACACTTGATTATATTTCACATCATTCATCCACATCTGTAAAGTAACTAAAGGTATTACATACATGTAGTGGAGTAAAAGTACACCATTTACCTCTGAACTGTAGTGGAGTAGAAGTACAAAGTAGCAAAACATTGAAATACTTAAGTAAAGTACAAGTATCTCAAAATTGTGCCAAAGTATAGTACTTGTTGAGTTTATGAACTTGGTTACTTTACACCAGTGGCTATAAAGATAGAAAGACTAAGCCTTGCACAGAGGCATGAAAATACATTTTCAAAATGCTCAACAGTGCTGCCAAAATTATAAACTGACTGCTACACAATTAAAATAAATGCTTTTTATATATTTCTATTAGATGTGACTCTATGGCGTTTCTGTTAATATTAACACTGCTGCTTTAGTTGTTCTGACTGCTAAAATCCTGTTATTCCTAATTTTAAAGCCGATATTCTGTGGGGTCAGGGGGCTCGGATCCTTGTCACCTTTTTCATACCTGATGAGTTTGCATCCCTGTTGTCAATTTGTTTGGTTATCTAGGCACAGCTGTGTGTGACTCCCTCTGGTACACTGGTATGTGTTTTCCTAATGTAGAGAGCATTGATTAATTAATAAACTACACACTGACTCTAGATCCTGACCAAATCCTTATTTTTTGATCAAATGTTTTTCAAAAAAATGTATTGTATATTATATAACAGCTGCACATCACAGACCGGAGTCTCTGCTGCTGTGGACCACGATGGAGGCGATCATCCTCCCCATCCCCAAAGACCCTGCATGGCATGGAAATCTCCTCCTCCTGGAACAATTCTACACCCAGCATATGCTCCCTGTGTTGGCCAGTAGAGAGGAGGACATTTAAATAAACATACTCTTAACACCCTCGGACTCTGCGTTGTGTTTCGTATGTGTGATGGGGTGTTATGCAGAGGGGAGGAAAACAGGACACAGCAGATTGGGATTGTGGTGGAGATGCTGAGCAGTTATTTAATTGTTGCGTGTAATTATTATTATACTGCGTGCTTCTTAGTTATTCCATATTTTGCTTTAACATGGATCTGTATGTAACTCTATATTTACTTGTTATCTACCACACTTCCTTCTACATCATACACCATCATTATACATGGTGTATATAGGATATATATTTATTTGTATACATATCTGTAAATTGTATAATTTTATTTTTCGTATTTGGGATTTCTCTTTTGTCCACTCAAATACACTTGGCCCTTTCTCTTTTCCATTTGGAAAATGGCAGCTGCATATTCTGCTTTTCTCATCTGCTCCCTGTCTGCTCATCTACGATGAGAAAATTATATAATTAATTACTAATAATCATTTAAACCTGTTATTACCAATATTTCACAAATTCTTCATGTAAACTTAAGAGTACAGCTGTATGTTGAGTATGTCAACTTTGCTTGGTTCATCTTACTGGGGGGCAGCTACATGGATGTCAGTGCAGTCCACAATCATTTTGCAGCTGAAGGCAGAATGAATTTATTATTGACTCAGAATGAAGCACAACTTCATGTCATACAATACATTGACTTTATTTGTAATTGTGTAAAAAAATATGAATATTGATTAGCAAGCAGGACCTGCAGGAACAGAGAATGGTGATGGATGGAGCTGGGAAGAGAGAAGAATAAAGAAAACAGATTACTTTATTATCGGATATTAAAAATTCAATTTCAAAACAAGTTGCCGCTCCTACAGTTTTCTAGTAAAGATGATTTCACATGAGCAATGCAAAATATCACACTCAATACGTGTGTCTCTGGGGGGTGCATTGTGCCTTTGATGTATATAAATAATATACCATAACCAAATACTATTACGTACAGTGGAAATCAGGTTGCCAGAGCAGGTCAGTCCAGTGTGCTTGTTCCTCAGGGTCTCAGCAGTTACAGGTGAGGTAAAGAAAATAAAAGAGAAAAAGGTCAGTAACAACACTTTAAAGTAACAACACTGAATAATTATCTCTTTTAATAATTTTCTCTCAGTAATCACTCAACTACTGTCTTTCCAACAAACAGATTGACTCACTCTCACTATCATCACAATGAAACACGTCCAGAAGAATGTCATGCAAAGCTGCCTGCCTTCCTTCCTTCGACTCTCCCTGAACTGCCTGATCTTTTAATGGTCAATGTTAACCATTTGTGCAGATAGCATTAAGTAGAAAAGATCGCTGATACTAATGTGGGGTTAGCCTACCTCCCGCCCCCTTAGCACCTGGTGGAGGGGGCGATAGGCTCCTCTTCAAATGTTTCACAAAATACTTACCATCATGACTACTCTTACTGTTTAACATTTCGGTTTACTTCGTGTTAAGGCTAATACAAATGACAAGGCTAAGTAATGTAATATAATGCTAACTAACATGCTCGCTACTAGCTAGGTAGCTAACTTGACTATGTTCCATGCAAAACATGTATATTACCTGATATGTTTGGTCCAACGACTCCTGGTCCTTTCATCAGACGGGAAGCGATAGAACGAGCAAGTGGTATGATCTCTTTTGTGATTACAACCTCGTACAAAGCACACAGGCATCTTGTAAAAGTGAATTTATTGGAGCAATCTCTTATATTTATTGGAGGGAATAAATCAGTCTTCTTCTTCCTCTTTGCTTTGCGAGTCACAACCAGTCTTGGAGCATTATCGCCTATGACATCACTTACGCGACCCAGAATGCATTTGGGATTTGTAGTCTTTCTAGTTGCGTATTATTCATAGTCTTATATTTCAGCAGTTTTACGACAAACTGTGACTTTTTTTGCATGGAAATGATTGTTTAAGATTGACAAACATCATATGTGTCATTCGTGGCACAATTCAAACGGGATCAAAAGATAACTTTTCTCTCTCCATTGACTTCTATGTATAATTTTCCGCTTCCGGGGTCCCATGGAGGCTCCCGGAAGGGGAGGGACTTCGCCTCTCTATAGGAGTGTGTGTGTGAGTGGAGTAGAGATGGCAAATCCGGATCCTTTTATGGATTGGAGTCTTATGAGTCAGTCATTGAAGAGATCCGGATCATACGAGTCATATGAGTCATCATCACCAAGACAGTAGAAATCCTACCGGTGAATCCGAAAAGTTGTTGCATTTCACGAGCACATTAAACTGACGTTATATTAACCTCCGCTACACAGTGCCTTTTGCTTTAATAAAAAATGTTGATCACAAAAAAAGGGTTATTTTGTGATTTGGCGAATCTGAGTCTGCTGTTGACTCGTGCATGACGACGAGTCTGCTGGATCTCTGGATCTGCTGTTATACGGTTACGGCTCTGAGTCCGCACGAGTCTGCTATGTTTTGCACAGTGAGTCAGGATTTGTGAATCTCTGAGTCTGCTGTTGACTCGTGCATGACGACGAGTCTGCTGGATCTCTGGATCTGCTGCTATCAGTGAAGGTTCTAGACCAATTTGACTGGGGGGGCCAGGCTGGGGCCAGTTATTTTCTGAGGGGGGCACAATAAATGCAGGACGAAAAAGACAAAGACAGTATGAAGTAATTGCGCATACACCTAAGAAAACAATGCAATACAGTTTGTATTAATAATTTGTTTCATTACACATTATTATACGCTTACCTTTGTGTGCTGTTTGGGTCTGTGGGACCCGTTGTCAGTGTTTACTAAAAGAAAATGTATGCAATTTAATTATTTGAACCTGCTTTATTTGGGGGTGGACCTAATCTTCTCGAGGGGGGTCCGGGGGCATGCAGCCCCGGGAAGATTTTTTTTTAAATGTTGAAGTTAAATGCATCAATCTGGAGCACTTTGGGCACAAAATGAATTTATGGATACAGCTCTCAACACTCATGAAAGAGAGCTGTATACTTTTCAATTATCAACAAATCTTTAGAATATGATCACAACCAATAACAAATCATTTAAACTTGTTTATTCTTATCTTATGTTACCTATAGTTATTATTCTTTCTTTTTATTTATGCACATTTTACTAATCACTCCCCTTTTAAACAGTTTTTTTTTTCTGTCCTATAGTACACATTGGAATGACTTCTTTATTTTTTACAACACATCAAATAGATAAAGCTGTGCTCTCGCTCTCGCTCTCGCTCTCGCTCTCGCTCTCGCTCTCTCTCTCTCTGTCTCACTCGAGTCTGTGTGCTCCTCCGTGGCGATGACGGCTTGCGTTAAAAAAACAAACAAAACATATTTGTAAATTGGGGGCTATTGAGGGCTTGCGCGATACCGGTAGCTCGTGATCGACGTGTTGGAGACCCTTGCTCTAATGGGTCCGACTAGAATGACAAATATTGTTACTTATACCTATTCCGTCAGCCAAGGAATCTTTTAATCATAATTTTTTTTTCATTTTTAGGGGGGCCACAGGGGGGTCCAAAGTCAGTGTTAGGGGGGCATGGGCCCCCCCCTGCCCCCCCCCCCCCCTAGAACCGCCCCTGGCTGCTATACGGTTACGGCTCTGAGTCCGCACAAATTTGCTATGTTTTGCACAGTGAGTCAGGATTTGCGAATCTCTGAGTCTGCTGTTGACTCGTGCATAATATAGCCGCGGGAGCCGCCTCCCAAGAGTCCCCACGAGTCTGCAGGAAGTTTCACTGATCTGCGTCCCCTCCCCTGAGCCAAACGATAACTTCTGGAAGCTATCCTACTTGCTAAAGGTTAGGCAGATGGACTGGGGTAGGCCTACTGTAATGTTATTTTACATGTTATAAAAAGAGTAGCGAGTGACGCAATTGACTTTAATTTGTAAGTCACACCAGGTGTAGGACTCAAAGGACTCGGGTTAATGGAGAGGGGAGACTCGTCACGACCAGCTAATTTCTAGGATCCGGGTTAATGATCCGGATTAATCAGGACTCGCCCATCTCTAGAGTGGAGTGAGAGAGTGTGTGAGGTTGAACCCACAAGCTATCCCTGTACCTGTGATCATCTAGAAAATAAGAGTTATTAAAGCCTAATAACTGGAAGCCTGTTTCCGACTTCATCTGTGAACGTTACAATATAATACATGGAGCCTCTCTTTTTCCTCCCTCTCTTCGGACAGCGTCAGT
Organism: Notothenia rossii; assembly: GCF_949606895.1. NCBI lineage: Eukaryota > Metazoa > Chordata > Actinopteri > Perciformes > Nototheniidae > Notothenia > Notothenia rossii. The sequence goes on along the minus strand of NC_136907.1, from coordinate 50,560,106 downwards.
GTCTGTCTCAAGAAGCAGCTGATCCAGTAATGAGTGACCCGGCCGACAGTAAAAATAAACATATTTATAACTAGTTTAGGTAGTTTGAGAGGTAATTAAAATAGCTAAGGGTGATGATCTGACTTGAAGTGTGGGTTTTGCTCATGGGCGAAGTTTGAACTTTAAGGTTGGGGGTGCCAAAAAATAACTACAAATGTAATGTATAGCTATAGGCTGCAACACAAGGATTAATACATGAAAATTGATCAGGATAGCCTACAGGCTACTGCAGGTGTGTTTTCATAACTAATATGCCCAATAGATGAAATTACTATGGCAGCGGAACTCGCCGCAAAATAAAACGGCTGCTGCGGCACATACTGCTGCTATAATTAGGCTATAACACAGAGGTCTGTAGGATCAATGTTCCCCAATGCTCACACACTTTTTAATGAACTGTATAGGCATACTAACTAATAACTGTAGGATATAAGCACAGCAGTTTTATCACATTTTGACCTAATTTCAGCGATGAAAACAAAGCCAACCAACAAAGTAATGACTTTTGTTCACCGTCATCTAGTGATTATGATCTCCATGCATTCAGCGTCTCTGCCCCACAACTGTCAGCAGCGGCCGCTAGCAGGACCGAAGCATGTGAGCACAACGCAAACGGGAGGATTTGGAGGATTTTGGTTTGAGCGTGGAGCGGTGTCTGCTGCTTACTGCAGCTGGCTATCCCCGGATGCAGATGCTGCGCAATTACGCATTTAAGCTCAACAAAACGAAATAATTTGAATGAATGGCTTAGGGTACCTAGTGCAGCATCAGGCGCCTCTTTTTCCGGCTGGCATAGATGTCCACTATCTTCTCAACTGACAGTTTTGCAGTCAAATCTCCCTCAATGTGCAGCAGGGCCAGATCAGAAAATCTCTCCTGGATCATTGTAGTTCTCAGCCAGTTTCTGATCCTCCTCATTGCTGAGAAACTTCTCTCTGATGTCGCTGATCCAATGGGCAGTGTCAGTGCAAGCTGGAGTAATGGGAAGAAGTTTGGATAGCTCTCCTTGCTTACTTCGTTTTGCAGGTCCTTCAGGTTAATGGGAGATTGGACAGCACATTTTATCAGGTCCATTTCTGCTGTCACCAGCTGTGGATGGACGATCTTGAGGCTTGCATATTTTCTCAGAAGTGGTTCAATGCCTTTCTTCTCACACTTTATCACAGCATCACATGCCGCTGCAAGCTCCATGGCTTCACCTGAAAACCGTCTGTCCAACTCGGCCATCATATTGTCCAGCACAGGGAGATATAAATGACAGTAGATGGCGTGAGCCTCAAATTGTCCGTCTATTTCCTCATTCCTTTCATCTCGTTGGCGCTGCCCAAGTGTGGGCCCCACTACATACTGGTAAAGCGACAAAGGGGGTCTTGAACTTATTTTTCGCTTTACCATGGAGGGGGGGTCACTTTCTGCAGTGGCAACTGGCATGCCGACGTCCTCGCCAAACTGCTTGATCTGGCTCCATATGTCTTGCCAACCTTCCTCCTCTCCTCTGCGTTCCCTCAAGTGTGCTCTCAGACTGTTGATCGTGGAGGCAGGATCTGCAAGTGTTGTGGATTTGGACTGAAGTTTCTTGTGAACAACGTGCACAACCCGCAGTAGGTCCTCAAGGACAATGAGGCAGGCGATGAAGCCAGGTGTGGTCATGTGATTATACAACCCACTTGCTTCCACTGACCATTTCTCTCCTTCATCCACCATCTCCTTCAGACAGCGTGTGATAGGCACATAATGTGATTTAACCGCAAAGACGCATCGCCATTTGCTCGCCCAACGCGTGTCACTGGGTTGCCCAATTTCCTTTGCCTTCATCTCGAGTGTTTTCTGCATCGCCAGAAACCTGTGGTGGTTGCTTGGTTCTGAAAACACGGAGTACAGCTTATCAATAACATTTAACGTCATTTTGATGTCTCTGTTGACTGTGCATGATTCCACCAGGACCAGATTAAGTTTATGGGCCTTGCAGTGTACGTAGATGGCAAAGGGGTAATCTTCCTTGATACGCTGCTGCACTCCAGTTAAATGCCCAGACATAACTGAGGCCCCATCATACGACTGTGCGACTATTGGGACGTCCTGCAGTCCACATGACTCCAACCCCTTCTTGATACCCTCAACAATCCCAGCAGCATCTCGGGAGGCAGAGCAGTCAATGAAGCAGATTAATCGCTCCTTAACCTGTAGCTTTTCTGCATATCTGATACACACAGACAGTTGTTCAGACTTTGATGATTTGGCCTCATCCGCGATAACCATGAAAAAACCAGTCTCACGCACTGCATTTGCTATTTCCTCTCTGACTAGCTCTGCACACAAAGAGATGACCTCGTTTTGAAAATCTGGACTTGTACAATTAAAGTACTTCTCATCCTGCATTTTGCGGAAACTTGGGTCATACTTGCCGAGGAAGTCGCACAGACTCAAAAAGTTTCCCTTTGTTTCATCATCATCATCATCATCCGGCTTGCTTTTATCTGTTTCTGTATCGACTGTATTTGTGTGCTTTTTTTCATTTTTATTTTCTTGTATTTCCTTTTTTCTCCATTGTATTTCCCGATGTCCACGGAAAGGGAGGCCCAGTTGAGACAGCAGCTTAACGACATCCACGACCTTTGTCAAATACTCCCTGTTTTTATCCACTGTGTTCTGGTGACTGGTTGACAAGTGGACTCTGACAGATCCATGCTTTTCAGTTTCCTTGTAGCCCTCCCACAGTCTCATGCAGGCCTTGTGTTTTTCACAAGAGCTATGCTTTATCAGCCTCTCAGTTAGCTTACTCCAATATCGCCCGCCTTGTTTAGCTAGTGTGTCTTCCTCCTCTCCAATCTCCTTGGGAAAGTGGCGGCAACAAAAACAAAACACTGCGTCCCTTGAAATCGAGTACTCCAGCCACGGATGCTTGTTATAAAAGAATGCAGAAAAGCAACGATTTCTATCTCAAATTTTGTGTCTTGCGAAAACGGGAAGCACTGGCTGTTTGGGGCCCACACTTTTATCTCCTAGGTCACTGGGAAGTTGACCGCCATCAGAGGCTGTCTCACAGGGATTGCAAGCGGCGGGAGCTGCGGTGCCGACCGGCGCCAAGATGTGGTGGCTGGTCGACGGGCGAGGCGGGACTGGCGGGTCCGGAGCAGGTGCAGCTTGGGTGGCAGCAACGGTGGCGCTGGAACTTGAATCCGAAACTGGAGTTGTTTTGGTTGCGAAGAACCTGCGTATATCCATTTTTTTAGTCTTCTCCTGTCAGGTTTTGGCGGCTGGCAGACTCGACTTGTCTGAATTTGAGTGCTCAAAGTGCGCATGTGCGTGCAGCGTGTGAGGGCGCAGCAGCTGCACAGATCGTCTGTGTAGACTCATTTTTGAGTAATGTTCTGTCTCTGACAGCAGTACACACTGAGACAATATGTTTGTGGATTTAAATTTATTATGTTTATTGAGTTTGCATTTATTGATATAGCGTTCCAGAGTTATATTTATCTAGGCCACCTACTATCTGTACATCATAACAAAAAAAAAAAAAAAAAGACTCCGGCCACCAGGGGGTGCCGGGCACCCCGGGAACCCCCCCAAACTTCGCCTATGGTTTTGCTCCGTTCACCGCTGCATCACAGCGGGAGGAGCTGCAGGTGAGCAGAGCTGCGTGTCTCCGTCCTGTCAGATTAGACTTCACTCGCGTTTATGTCCATATCGAGAGAAAGATAAATAATCTGAATTCAGTGTGCAGATTACTTTGACGCGGGGGGGAGCAGCAGAGGTGGGGAGAGGCGGGGCTATTGCGTCATCATTATCAGAAAATTATCGTATAGGGCGTACACACGGAGCCGTTGGACCCCCCAGAGCGTTGCTTATGCCGTTCTATCCACCTTGGGACCCGTTATCGTTTCCGCAGTTGTTTACTGTCATATTCGGTCGTCCTCGTGTGGCCGAATATATATGACACTAAACAGTAACGACAGTTTTTGTCCTTGTGTGGCCGGGGCCTGAATGTGTCTCCACCTGCGTCTCAATTGACCACTTGTGATTGGATCGCATGTCATTGTGGACAGAACCAGTGTAAGCTATTTTGTTGAATTGTCTTTGAGCAAAGTGCTTTATGGAAATCAAAGTTATCTCTGCTAAGCATTGATGCAGTGTTGTCTAGGGCTTTTTTTGTGAAAGGTTAAAAACTACTTAAATTGGCTGTTGATAATGTTGGAGCAAGAAAGAGTGTGCCATCTTGGTTCAAGCTACAGTGTTATTATTTGATTACCTTAATAAGTATAAGCACAACACATACCTCTTGGCTGCACTCGCTTACTGTCAAAAAATGAGAGAAAAAGTAGGGACAAATAGGAAGCATTAGCTCTACACTACAAAAGTTAAAGTATGCATAGTCCACCAAATGGTTCTAGAAATCGGATCACAATGCATCTTGGTGGTCGATTCAACTTATTTAAAACAGTCCACTTGTGATCGCATCGACCAAGACAGAGAGAGTAGCTCGAGTCCATTTTCATTCAATATTAATTGAATTTTCCTTGGCCACATTTAGTAATTCTTAATTTAGGTTGTGTTCACCTTTAACGTTACATTGGCAGATGCCTCTCTTCAGTAAGCTTGTGGCACATTCTGTCAACTCACTGTCCCTAATGTATGATTATTGCTGCGTACCTGGACTCACATTCAGGTTCAGGTCCGGACTCAAGTCCAGAGGTTCAGGTTCAGGTCCGGACTTATAAGTCCGGACCTGAACCCATGGCTTGTGTCAAGTTGTGTGAGTAACTAAAGTGAACTTATTGTGAGCTAATTATCAATTGAAAATAGACTCATAATCAGATCAAATTCAAACTCGGCAGGTGTATTGTGCTCCCTTCCAACTTGTGTCTACATTTCTCTACACAGTACAAATGTAAAAAAAAAACGTTTTGCCACTTAGTCTACAAATGACTTATGACAGCAACTACAATGACACATTTATTTCATTTACCAAACTAAGGTAACCAAACCGTCATTGAGTTGACTGAGCCTAAATCCCTAAAACTTTGCTGAAAGGTAGAGTAGACTATACGCATTACACTGTTACACACCTACTATACAGTATACACTGTTGGGACTGTACAGTCAGAGTGTACTGTACTGTCTGTACACCATGTCTTTTCTACAACTCTACATGTGTACATTATACAGTACATATGTGAGCCTCTCCGCTCACACAGGGTTCAAATAGGGACGGAAAGAGCAGGTTGGTTGAACACAGGCGTTTATTAACTCCAAACTAAAATATGCGCTGGTCTCAAACGTTGCCCGGGTGGGAAACTTCACAGGTCCTTTGGCGACCTTCCAGGATCCCGCCTACTGCGAAACAGACCAGAACCAGGTTACGACATGCTTTTATTCCGGCACTGATTACCTGATTCCGATCAGCTGTCTGGCCTCCGGCCAAGCCACTCCCTTCACTCCAGCAGCCAGCGCCCAAACCACACCCCGCTGCCACAACATACTACATACATAGTGGTGTACATACATACAATTTTTACATCGCTAGCTTCCCTTGACGTCACACAGATCTCGCGAGCAGTTGCGATATTTCACGAGACTTCGTGAGTTCAGTAATGGCCGCCATATCAGGAGCTGACACAATGTTTTTCGTCTTTTCTCAGTGCAAATTTCTCGATCTATGGAAGGTTTGAGATGGTTTAGAACAAAAAGGAGAATGCTAGTTTTTTTGCGAGTCCAAGTACCGGTTCCCGACGTTCCGGTTTTAACCGGACTTGAACCGAAACCTTTTACAAGTCCAGTACCGGTTCGGCGTACCGGTACGCAGCACTATGTATGAGTGATGGTTATTCCTCTTCATACCCTGCAAGCTTCTTCTGCCAAGAACACAAACATCTTTCTACAGAGTCATAGTCAGTGAAGATAAAAAGCTCTTCTGTTTTATAAGCTTCTGAGAAAAAAATATTTTCTCCGGACAGTTTTCGTGTCTTCATCGTATTCTGGTCATCAAAGGCCTGGCAAGAGTTCAGACTCATGTAATCTGATTTTAGGAGGATTGAAGAAGAAGAGACTCTCCTTTTGCTTCTGATATAAACAATCAGGACACTCATAAACTGAGAGCCCAACCTTTGTTCTTACTAAAGGGTTATAACTGATTTAAAGCATTAGAAATCTGCGTTGGTCTCTTTCCTCTTTTATGCTTTATAATATCCTGGTGGAATGGCTCCAAAATGGTGGAACAACCTCCCTGTTGATATCTGGACTAAATCTACACACACTGAATACCCATGAGTTTCCACTGCACGTTGGCCATTAACCTAACATTAAAAACATTTTTATATTTAGCTCAATTGAAACCCATGATGAACCAGCACTTATTGTACAATGGTTTTGTATCTTAATTTCTTATACAGTGGTGCAGTTATGAGTCCTAAAACGAGAATGAGTTAGCATTTTACCACGTTCGGTTCCCCTTGTCTCGAATTCAAACAGTTTGTTTAACGTGTTTGTGGCCTGAAATAAGATCTATGGTTAACACAAGCCAAAGAGATTTTCCCCTTTTGTATTAATGACCCCACTCGTGAAGGTCCAAAACCTTTAAGTGTCATAAAAACGGTGGTTGCTAACAAGTGACTGAATGAGACTACTTAACCATCATACCGACACAAGTCCACCTTTAGCTTAGTTGATATGAAGCCGTGGAACACTGATGTGGTTTGTTTATAGCATAATGTTAGTTTATAATTTTGCCAATTTCATTAAACGTATTAAGCGTCATAAACGTGTGTTGGCCAAAAAGCAAATGGTCTGCAATATACCAAAAAGCAATGGGGAAATCCCATTACTTTTTGTCGAGGGAGCTCTTGCGATGCTCACTTCCATGTCGGCCTACAAAGATAAGTCATCACTGCACCACTATATATTTATTATTCTAAGTGGAATGTTATGTTATAATAGCTGCAAACATCATAGCCGGACTTGCAGCCTGCTGGAGGACAAAACCTTAATTAAATGTCCTTTGAGAGTTTGACACTTCTCTTTTGTAATATTAAAAAATGTGACGTATTATACTGTATACCTAGAACAGAATCCCCACATATATAGTATTTTATTCCCAGAAAATATAAAAACAAGAGTATTAAAAGCCTCTTGGAAATATCGTGGTAAAGTTTCTTTTTGAAGTCTTCTCCTAAAGTAGCAGTTGCTGGTTAGAGTTACTGTTTGCATGAAACACACACTTTATTTGGGAGTAATTTGCATTTAAGGATGCTGATGAATCCAGTAAGGACCAGAGTTTAATGTTATTGCGGGAGCTTAAATTCTTGACTTTATTTCAAAAGGTCCTATGCAGGTTACAAACAGCCGCCGCGTGATCAAAACAAGATATGGAAGTTTAGCGAAGAGAAGGGCACACTTGACTTAATTAGAAGGGAGACTTGTTTCTCGGTGCTGACTTATACTCGCCTTGTTTTCCCTCAACTGTGCCTTCCCATTATTTCTGTAACATACAGTTATGAAAGTCTGTGCTGATTTCAACAAACCTGCTGCACCCTCATGCTCATTTTAACACATTAACATTGTTTTCAACAACTAGATGAGCCTTGATGAAAGAGATTTGATTAGAAAATGGTGGCTTATGAAATGAAGTCTAGAATAATTCAGTTAATGCTTATATGATGATTGCACTTCCCTTTTAAACACGTATCAATACTTACTACAACACATTTTATGCTTTTATACACATTTAATGACCGACAAATGTTACGACCTAAAGATAAAAGAAATGTACTTGAATGGGCTCTGATTTTAAGTAATTGTAATTTACCAATATTACATTGACTTGATGTTGATCAGATTGATGAATTATGGACATAGTTTTGTAATCAGCAGAGCCACATTAAATCCCCTGTAGGGAAAGCAAAACTCTCAATAGACATATACTCCAACCTCCTGTGGAGCGGGGGGAAGTGAAAGGGAATTTACAAATGGAGATCATTCCACATTAATATCCCCGGGTGAGTTTCGATGCCAATAAAATCAACCGAGGAGTGACGACACTATCAGCTAGCCCCTGTCAATTAAAATATATCTGCTGATGTAGTTTTATTGCAGCCACTTAAATCAATAATTTAGATATCAAAGTGGTGGGCTCGTATATCAAATCATTTTATAGAGAGTAATGATCATCTTGAGGACCCTGGTTTTCAACGCATTAATGTTCTACCAAGACTTTTTTCGGTTTTATCTGCAGGATATTTAATTTCTAGAATACATTAAAAGATTTATAACACAATGTATCTGTCCCTCCAAACCCTGTCTGTAGCACTCCGCTCGAGCCAATTGGTTCTTCCCAAAGGAGTAAATCTCCAAAAACTGGGTCACAATATGTTTCAATAATTTTTCATGATAGCTCAATGAATTTTGGTTCCGGCCTATTGGTTGGTCAGGCACTTTGGTTCAGAATTAATTAATTTAACATCTACTGAATGGATTGACAGACAGTCATGGTCCCCAGGGGATGAACCCTATGGAAAATGGTGAACCCCAGGTTTGGGTTTCAATGCAATTTGGTGCACATATTGGTGTTCCCTTTCAGGATTAATTGCAAATAAAATGGTAATTCCATGACACCTTTTAATCAGTCCGATATTTTTTGTTTATGACCATATACCTGCAAAGCGAATAACATTCCCTTAAGCCTCAACCGTACCTCTGTTTAGTGCTACTTATGTCATATCATAATAACGTGCTAAAGACGAAGATTGGCTGTGTTCAAATCACTCATTACTCACTGTTAGTCTACTAAATAGACATTTTGTATTGCTGACCCAACCCATCGTGAGAATTATCATACCCTATAAAGTGTTCCACAATGCATCGTAAAAAGTTGTTTACAACCGATGGTCACTCACCAAGTACTATATTCCATCATGCATTGTGCGGAAGGCAAACAAACAAGAGGAGAGAAAGCGGTACCACTTTACAATAAGACTACCCTTATAAAGGGTTTGTAATTAATGTATTAATTAGGTTGTGAACACTTTATAAATCATTAAACTCAATGTGACCACGCCCTAATCTATGCATAACTTTAAGGCTTAATATAACTTAAACAAATTATAAATGTTAGTAACTCATAAATAAATGGTCATAAAGAGATGCCAAGCAACATCAAGATGGATGGGGGGGAATCAACTCGTTGAACAACAGATACCAAGGATGCTGGCTGATGAAGAAGACGAAGTAAGCTAGTGCCAATATAAGGTTTATGGCACGTTTCCACTGCAGCGCGGAGCCCGGCCTCGCTAGGCCTCGTTAGGCCTTTTTAGGACCGGCTCACTTTATGGCGCGTTTCCATTACAGTTTAGGAACTGGGGCAGTATCTATAGTAACGCAGTGTAGGCGGAGCGATCGACTTTTTGGCGGGCGGAGCGACGCTGCTTAAAACTGCCGTGACAGCATCTTCGATGTGACACAACTCACACAACACACAACAATGGAGGATGTGGAAGTGATCGTTTGCTTGTTTTTGCTGTGTGGCTTCTTATCATAACAAAGAGGGCAAGACGAGGTATAAAAGAAGCTGACGGGAGAGTTTTGGCAGTCCTACAACGCCGCAGAGACTACAGGACGACTCCAATCACTACTACTATTTCTTCTTCTTCTACACTACAATGCTACTTGGTAAGCTAACGTTCGCTAACTAGCAATGTGTTTAGGCTCACGCTGCCTATACAACCAAAGTGTTTCAAGTATTTAATTAATTGTAGCTACCACTTTTACGTATTAAAATATGTATGCTTTTGCTTATGTATTTCAGAAGAGGAGGAGGGCAGGGGCATACGAGAGGGTCTAATGCGCTACCTGAATACCTAGAACAGGGGTGGGGAACTTCCGGCCCCCGGGCCGTATACGGCCCGCGAGACCAATTGGTGCGGCCCTCGAGGTAATTTATAAACACACGCAAAAAAGAAAAAAATGAAAGAAATCTAGACCCCAAAAAAATTAAACAAGCGAGTGCCTGTTTTTCCTGGCCAAGGTCAGGGTCCTTGAACACAACACGAGCCTAACGTGTCATCACCTGTTCATCACGTGGTATATATCTCGTCTTACAGGGGTGCAGTTCTGCCGGAGAGCACCAGAACGTCGCTCCAGAACTTTCACAAATTGCATTACCCATAAGCACATGCCGCAGTTTATGCGTGGCTGTGTCTTTAGTTGAAAGCCCAGTGGCGATCTGTTCATCTGTCATACTGATCATACAGTCAATAACTTTGTTGTTATTAGCATCTGGTTAGCTAGCTATGCTAACGAATATAAGGAGCTTTTTCTACAACCAGTGAGGTAAAGGCACATCTTTATATGATCATTATAGTTATACAAAAATAAGAGAATAAAGTAAACAGGTATAACATACTACAGTATATGACAGTAAAAAAAAAGTTGTTATTAATAAACAAGAATACAGTTTGAAAGGAGAGTGATTTGTAAAATATCCGTAAAGAAAAAGAAATCTGCTTACAGTTCTGTTTCATATGGGTGTTGAGAGATGTATCCATAGATCTCTTCATGTTGCTCTCAAAGTGCACCAGATTGATGTTTTTAACTTCAACATTTTAAAAACAAATCTCCCCGGGGGAGCATGCCCCCGGACCCCCCTAGAGGAGGTTAGGTCCCCCCCCCCCCCCACACTTAAATCATGTTCACATGGATAGGAAACTAAATACATTTGGACACATCTTGTGTCTATATCTTTCTGTTTTGGTGGTCATGCCACAACCGTGTCATGGTAAGATATCTGGATTAAGAGGTTGCTTTTTCTTTGCACAGCATGAAAGAAAGGCGAAATGATGATGGCTGTGATTTTAGTATTTTTAAGCAGAGGTCAATAATTTGTACGGCCCTCGGAGGATGTTGTAAAAATTGAAATGGCCCTTGAGAGGAAAAAGGTTCCCCACCCCTGACCTAGAATGTATAATGTAATACCTAAATATTTATTGTATTGTATTGAACATAAATAAATCTCTTTTTTTTCCATATACATGTGTTTGTCAAAAGATTTAAACAAACAAAATGTAATCAGAATTGACTATTTAGTAAATATTTGAATTTCAAGCACCAGTACTTACTGCCCCATAATAATAATCTAATAAATTAAGCAAATATCAAAGCAAACTATAAACATAAATACAAAAGTGTAAAACACAGCAAAACTATATTCATAAATGCAAGTGTAAAAAATTGTAAACATGGATGGAGGCTAAAGTATCCACAGCATAAAATAATATATGATTATTATGATGGTTTCTCTGAAAGACAAAGCCTCAAGGTTCAAGATGTTTTATTTTGTCATACGAACATAGCTACAGTGTAGTTATGACAATGAAAATCTTAGTTCACAGGCTCCTCCAACATTTCAACACAATAACACAGGTAAACAGAAATATAGAGCACGTAAATATTAAGCGCTGTGCACCGCTCTCTTTGTATAGGTTTTTTCTTTTGTTCTCTCTTCTCTTTGAAATATATAAGCAATGTGTTGTTTGAGTCTAATACAACGAGGGTATTACAATTGAGCAATTTTTACTACATGTATTATTTATTTATCATGTATTGTTAATACCATTACAAAATATGTAATGTTATGTTTTAGAGGAGGACCTCAAGCTAGCAAACTCAATTTCAAAAAGTACGCAGAGTTGTCCTGCAAAAGAGTTAAAATGTATTATTTAACCAAGTATTTATTCTCTTATTTGCTTTAATTGCAACAGATGATAAAGGTCTCACTGTGATAAGTATTTTTTCCTAAATCCATAAACCCCTGTACAGTGCTTTGTGGACGATGATGGTGTTTATGATATTTCGGACTGCAGAGGGACGCCTAGATCAGTGGTTCCCTGACTCTTTTTTTTTTAACATATAATTGTAACGCAATACATGATTGTCACTAAAATCCTTTTCTCAACATTACAATAATAAAAATAAAATAATTGATTAATTAATTTGAATACAAATTCAAGTTAGTAGCTATTATAGGCATAAAAAGACAGAAATGTATAATTGTTTCTTTAATAGAAATGTTTCTTCTGCCCGTAAAGTGTCCAAACCAGGCTTGTCTGGATAAGCGCATTTTTAAACCATAGTCATTGTCCATGCCGGTTTCAGTTGGATTATTTGTCACAGTTGCTCCGATCAGATCGGTCTCCTCCATTTTGTAGATTATTTACGACTTTTGAATCCACATAAACACATCGGCAAAATCCGGCTTACTTTGAGCATGTGTTTTAAACAGTTTAATCCCTTTGTGAATTGTTTCCACTTGTGCCCTCCTTTAATTTCTTCATACAGCGGGAATCCAAATGAATGAATCCTGAGTCCAATAACCATCAAAGTCACTCCAATATTGCTCCTTAATTTCGCTTTCATCCTCCTTTAACAACATACTTCACATTCATCCAGTTTGTGACAGTAGTTGTAGCATTTTGAGACTTTGAAACTTTAATTAGCGCAGTTGCCCCCCCCTGTGTGTGTGTGTGTGTGTGTGGGGGGGGGGGCAACTTCCAACAGGAGTAATTTGGGGGGGCTCTTGGGAAAAAAGGTTGGGAACCACTGGCCTAGATGATGCCATCTTTCTGTATGATCGCTGTTGGGTGCAATTATTTATCAACACGCGATAAGATAAGTCAAAGAACTATTTTATTGATCCCTATTTGGGAAGTGTTTTGTTGCAGCAGCATAAAAAGGCATGACATTGTACAATACAAATAATAAAAATAAAATGTTTGTATTGCAGCAGCATAAAAAGACATGGCATTGATTGTAAAAATAAACATTTTAAAGATAAAAATAAATAAATGCTTTTGAATAATTTTGGGGAATATTTCTAATGTAAAATCTTCAATAAATATGGTATAATCTTCAATAACGTTACTATTATATTTCTACCAAACTCGCTACACACATCAATAGTCTCCTGTTGGTCATACTACTTTTGGTGAATATTTATACTGTATAATAGTAACGTTATTGAAGATGATGCCATGTTTATTGAAGATTTTACATTAGTAATATTCACCAAAATTATTCAAAACCACATTCTTCCAAACTCTCTGCTGTAGTATGAGCAACAGGAGACTATTGATGTGTGTAGTGAGTTTGGTAGAAATATACTGTATAAATGTGAAGTGATTGAATATTATTGTATTCTCTTTTTTCGCTGTTGCACTTTGCAGACGGTCCCTGAGCACTCGTTTCTTCTCCGGCTGCGGATATAGACCATATAGACCAATGTAATGTGTCCAGTTTGGAGGACAGCACGTATTGGCTTTTTTGGATCAAAATGTGATTGTAGTTCGTTGTCAACCTTACCACGGTACTTAGGAGACGTACTTTGTGTCGGAACAACGTTTTGTTCCTGAGTTATTGATCCGTGAAATCTGAATCTGCCAATATCGTTCCAACTTTACTCAACTCGGTGAGGAGCTGTCAAACTCGACCCTAACGCCGCTTACAGCCGGCCAACTAAAAGTTGTTTTCCGTTCACGTTGTCATTTTTAGACTCCTTTGCTTCTTTGCTTGTGAATCCAAAAGCTGCGAGGCATGGCTGTTTTCGTTTTGCCATATGTTTTTATCACAAAGCCAGAGTTAAAAAAATATCAATATGAACATTTCAAATACTGCGCCGGCATCGCCACCGTAACCATAGCAACGTAAGTAGCGTAAAGAATGCAGCGCCGCAAAGTACAGATGGCAACACCCAGAAATATTCACAAATATAAAACAAATATTCAGAAACTGTAATGAACATAGTTCTATTATTTACTTCAATAACTTTTATTTACAGAAACTCAACATTTTTAATCTGTGTGACACAAATATAAACGATTGTTTTCGGCTCCCCCTATTTATCTCAAAGTCGGCCTTCAGGGGAGCTCCCTCCCTCTTCGGGGGAGCCAAGCTCCCCTGGCTCCCCCCCACATTTCGAACAGTGATGAAAACTATGTTAGAACTGGTTTATAAATGGTTCTTAATGATTAATAAAGTGTTTACAACCTAATTAATAACCTAATTATAAACCCTTATGAATCCTTTATAAGGGTAGTCTTATTGTAAAGTGGTACAGAGAAAGCAGATCCAAAATACTATGTTTAATATGAGCACCAAACCAGAAGCTAGAATTGTCCTCGTTATCTTTTGCAGTACTACAGCGGAGGTCAGTAAATTGGGCTGTTGGGATCATTTTTATACCAGAAATGGAAAGCGGGTTCAGATGGCTGAAGTTTTAAAAGTCACATTTGGCTACTAAACATAATGAAAGAAAAGTTCAGCGTTTGCATTTTATTTTCTACCTATCTTTAGTGTGAATATTATAAAAGATGTATGTGTTATTTGTAGCTATAGGTTCATGCATTTTGCCATTGTCACTCAGGGAAGTCACAGCCAGCAGGCATTTGACAGACTTTTCCCTGAGAGTCCCCTGGTACAATGTATAATGGCCAAGTGTGAATAGAGCTGCTCATTCTCAAGAGAAATCACAGTAAGTGAGTTGGCGCCAAACCGGAAGAAAACAAACATTGATGGGTAGGAAAGAAGGGACCTTCACAGGAAGACACCATCGAAATGTCACAAAGGCCAGATGACAAGTTTGGCAATATCTGTCGAAATGGGAAAACACTTAAATCGTTGGATAAATTAAAGATACGGCAAGACACTCTGTTCATACTCAAAATTAAAAGCCAACTCAATTATTGCGATCTAATCCCTCTCATATTGTGGCTTTTTCTCTGGTGGACCCCTCATGTAAACCTATGGCGTGAACAAAAAGCGTATTTCGAGTAAGTGTGATCGCTCCTCACACAGAATATATTTCGTTCTGTACGGGACAGGGAAATTCTTAACATTTTGTGGATCTGATTTTCCAGTAATGTTCCCAAGTCAATAAAAGACTATATGGATGAGAGCAATGCTAACGTCACTTCCTGGCAAAATTCGGCCCTGCCCACTTTCGGGGGAAACAAAGCATTGGCGCAAAGCGGAAAACAATATTATTATCATGGCAAAAAGCTGCTTTGTGGTGTATTGCACTCACCTCAAACATAAAAATAAATCCAGAGTTACGTTTTCCTCTAACAAAAAGGACATAAAAGAAGAGATCTGTGGCTTCAGGCTATTCAAAGAGGACGTAAATCATATAGATATGACACCTCTGGCCATTGGGGCGTGTCATTTGTCCACTTGTCCACCGGCAGACTGAATGGACATCAATCCCTATTGATTTCAATGTAACCCTATCAACCCTATGTTGATCTCCAATGGTGTCATTTAATTGTTTGCCTTACTGGACATTGTAATCGGGGCTCCTTGTTTTAATAACAAGGAAGGCACATAAAATAAGATATATCAGTCTTAAGCTAGACACATCATTCTTGTTGGTGGTGGTCTTTTTTTGTGTGATTTGTTGACAATAAAAATCAAAAATATCACCAGACTTATCCTTGAAGCTTACTGGGTTTCTTGTGCATAAATCTTTTTAATGATCCATACATATTTGTGGGCAAAAGCCAACATATTTGCGTTATTTTCTGAATTTATGTCTCACCATTACTTTTCTATGAGTCACAACCAAGAACTAAAAACACCCCAGGGCCACAAACAGGAAAACAGCAAGGTCAGTATTTACTGTGGCGTTGGTAATATAAAGCTCATCTCAGCGCTAGTGTCTCCAATTAGGACAGACCAGTGGCTCGCCGCTCTTTCTTAATAGTTTCCCCGTATCTGACACTCTTCATTTCACGTAATGAGATTCTTCAAAATGTGAATAAAGGTATGCCTATGATTTGGTACAAGGGCTGAAAATGAGATAGGCCTCGGGGCTCACTTCAAACACGACAACAATTTCAGCTGAAGAGAAACTGTGTGGCTACAAACCAGACATCTGTTCTCCGTCCCTCATTGGGCTGAAAAGAAGCAACAGGGGCCTCTGTGCCAAGGAGCCCCTTGTCTACATCTCTGCCAACTTATTTGTCACCGCGGCCCCATTGACCAGCAGTCACTCAGCCTAATGGTGCGGTCATCTGTCGCCTCATCTCCAGGGTGGGAGGGTTATTTAGAAAATGTAATCTGTTACAATTACTAGTTACCTTTGCAACCAGTAACCTAATCAAAGTATACTGAAAAAACTGAAACGTTGACTTTAATTAAATGTACTATGTCAACAGGTTCTACATAACTGTATTAGGTTAGTTGAAAGCAATACTATTAAGTTGAACCTAATATATCTTTTTAAACGTAATATTATTGTTTTCAACTAACCTAATATCTGTTGACATAATACATTTAATTTCAGTGTATACACTGAACCAGGTTACATTGCTTTTGAATTGTGATACATCACAATACAAAAGCAATGTAACCTGGTTACGTTACTTTACTCAACAGCGCATTGCAAATGAAGAAAAGAGAAAGAATTATCAATAAGATGTTTTTTATTCAGTTTATTATGTAGGACAACAACTGTAGAAAAGAGATAACCAAGATATTTAGGATAAAAAATGTGTGTTCTTAAATTTAGGCTAGACTTACAGAATAGTAGAGCTTACAAAAAGTGTTGAAGTTTAATATGAGAATTAAAAGCAAAAAAAGAAAAAACTCTATTTTAAATAATTTAATAGAACCATCCTTCGGGCTGCTGAGCGGAAACGGTGGAAATCCAAACACCATGACGACTCCTAACCTATCAGGCTCTCCTCTCCTCTTTCTCTGCTTCGAACTCTCAGGCAAAAAGCACTTTCTTTCAAGGTAAGATCCAATCTTCCTATTCCAATCCCAAAAAACTATTTTCCATCTTCTCCACCCTCTTGGACCCTCCAAAAGCCTCTTCCCCCTCCTCCCTTCTGTCAAGCGACTTTGTTAACCACTTTGAAAAAAAGGTTGATGATATTCGCCCTTCTTTTTCTGACTCACCTTTACTCACCACTGGGTCACTGACCTCCTTTTCCCCTCTATCTCCAAGTGAGGTTCTTACCCTCATTACCTCTGCCTCTCCTACCACCTGTCCTCTGGACCCTATCCCCTCAAACCTCCTTCAGACTATCGCTCCTGATATTCTAACGTTTCTCACCCATTTCATCAACACTCCTCTAACTTGTGGTCACTTTCCAAACAGTCTCAAGGAGGCAAGAGTAAACCCTCTCATAAAGAAACCCACTCTCAACCCGTCTGATGTTATAAACTACAGGCCTGTCTCTCTCCTCCCGTTCCTGTCTAAAACACTTGAACGCGCTGTCTTCAAACAACTCTCCTGTTATCTCCATCAGAACAACCTTCTGGATCTGCACCAGTCTGGTTTCAAGGCAGGTCACTCAACAGAAACTGCCCTCCTTGCTGTCTCTGAGGAACTGCACATGGCTAAAGCAGCCTCCCTCTCCTCTGTCATCATCTTTCTGGACCTGGACACGGTGAATCATCCTCCTTCGCACTCTCCAAGAACTTGGAGTTTCAGGCACTGCACTGCACACTTTCCCTTCTCACCTCATACCTCAAAGACCATACCTACAGGGTAACTTGGAGAGGGTCAGAATCCGACCCTTGTCAATTAACTACAGGGGTCCCTCAGGGCTCTGCCCTTGGTCCCCTCCTCTTCTCCTTGTACACAAACTCGCTCGGATCTGTCATTAGCCCGCATGGTTTTTCATACCATTGCTACACTGACGACACCCAACTAATTCTGTCTTTTCCCCGCTCAGAGTCCCAGGTCGTCGCATGCATCTCTGCTTGTCTAGCGGACATCTCTCAGTGGATGTCTGCTCACCACCTCAAGCTCAACCTTGACAAGACTGAACTGCTTTTCCTTCCGGGAAAAGATTGTCCCACTCTTGACCTAACAATCAACATCGTCACCTCTGTTGTTTCCCCGACTCAAACTGCAAAGAATCTGGGTGTGACCCTTGATAACAAACTGTCCTTCACTGCAAACATCGCTGCTACAACCCGCTGCTGCAGATACACGCTTTACAACATCAGGAGGATACGTCCCCAGCTGACCCAGAAAGCTTCTGGTCCAGGCTCTCGTCATCTCATGCCTAGACTACTGTAACTCCCTCCTGGCTGGTCTACCTGCATGTGCCATCCAACCTCTGCAGCTCATCCAGAATGCAGCGGCTCGTCTGGTCTTCAACCTTCCTAAATGTTCCCACACCACGCCGCTCCTCCGCTCCCTTCACTGGCTTCCGGCAACTGCTAGAATCCACTTCAAGACAATAGTACTTGCGTACCATTCTGCGAATGGATCTTGCCCTTCCTACATCCAGGACATGGTTAAACTGTACACCCCAACACGTGCACTCCGCTCTGCATCAGCCAAACAGCTCGCTGCACCCGCACTTCGAGGGGGACCCAAGTTCCCATCAGCAAAAACACGTGGGTTTGCTATCCTGGCTCCAAAATGGTGGAATGAGCTCCCCATTGAAATCCGGACAGCAGATAGCTTGCACATCTTCCGGGGGAGACTGAAAACTCATCTCTTTCGACTCCACTTCGATCGATAGAATTACTAACAAAGAATTGCTAACAAAGCACTTATATACTAATAAAGGGCTGGCTTATCTGAAACCAGTTGAGTAGCACTTGAAATGTTTTAGCTCTATGAAACCCAGTGTTTCCAACAGAATTTGATTCTATTTGTGGGGGCATCGCAATAAATCAATGTATGGGAAACACTGAAACCTGATGTACTTATATGATTCTGTTTTCTTCAAGTTGGTCAAACGCACTTATTGTAAGTCGCTTTGGATAAAAGCGTCAGCTAAATGCAATGTAATGTAATAAATCAGGTCCACCTGCTGCGTTAAATAATATAGATATAAAAAAAGCCTAAATGAAAACCAAAAAGAAAACGCAGGCAGTATGTCTACCCACACTCTAAAAACGAATTCAGGCGACCTTTCAACTCCACTTAATTAAATGCATGGTTGCAAGATAAAAGTGTGAGTTAATTGATTTAGATAAACATTTTAAGTTGTAAACATTAATTTATAAGTTGTGTTGACGTAATAATGTTGTTAATTACATCAACTTAATATTGTGCGTAATTTGAACTCTGATTTCTGCGTTAATTGACTTAAAACTAAATTCAAGTTGTAGTAAGTAATGCAATTGGCTTGATAACTTAGTTGTTGTTGGCAGTCACCCATTCAGAATATATTCATTTAGGTAATTTCTCTTTTTTCCCTTTTTCAAAAATAGCACAATACAATTGAAGTACGCAGAGAACTATAGCCATCCGCTGCCTTGTCGTGTACCTTGGAGAAAAGGAAGAGGACCGTTTCAAGGAGTTTAGCGGCGTAATTAAAAATCTTGAAATAAAATAAAATCCACGGGCACAGTGTAAAAGCACAGGACAAAAGCACTGCTCTCTGTCAGTTACATTTTGAAGCATATTGCACTTTTGGCCACACCCCAATCAATAATATATTCGCAACGTTCAGCATGGATAGGTGTTGACAGCAATGGCATGGGAAAAGGATTGTGTACAATTTGAAAAGTGGCTTCTGCTCTTCTTAACCAGTTCAGATATTGTATGGAGCCTGCTAAAAAGAAGAGAAGATACACTAAAACTTGGACGGTTGTGATTGACTAAATCTGTCCACATGCATTTAAACACTAGGCAAAGTTCTCAAAAGCACCTCTGTGTGTTTTCAGGACCACATTTCCATGATGACACACACATGCAGACTCAATAGGCGAAAACAATAACAGCGTTGCTTTAGCAACTGGTAATAATGGCTCTGAATTCGCTAAGAGTGACAGTTTAAAAAGTATGCAATTACCTAATTCATTATCTCTTATGCGCTAAGCTATTATTTAATGTGCTTCAAAAGGACATGAATATCGCCTTCATCAGTGACCGGTCCACCCCAGGATCTGACCATACGATGGCAACCATCGTGGTCGAGGGAAACAAATGAATGAGCAAGCATTCTGCGTTAAATGTGTTCATACTGTTTAAAATAATGACTGTCGGCAGTGTAAACATCTTTGTTACATCTTTTGTAAAAATTGATGTGTGATCTGCAGATTGGTGGCCATTGAGAGTTTGTTTCTGTAGTTTTACAAAAACTTTACAGATTTTACATATTTGGCACTGGTTTTAAATATGCAAAGGCCTCTAAGTTCGTTGTGATGGCAGCATGTATTTGCTGTGTCCCCATTTCCCATGGTAATATGGCAAATGTGTTTATTTATTATTTGTGGGGACATTTAAATTTGTGTTCATCTTTTTTTTCAAGATTTAAATGAAGCTCAGCGTAAGTTCTTTCAGGAAGACTGGGTGTATACATTCACTCTGCAGCTGCATATAATCAGCTCATCACAGGCGTTCTCTTTAACCTATTACATTTCACCTCATTCTCCAGCAGCCAATCAACGTGCTGCAGCCAAACTATAAAATGGTTCTCCTCTCTCCTGCAGTCAGCTGTGATTTCAGGTGTTCATGCACCTTATCATATGGCATGTGTCAATAAATGTTCAAACTAAATGAATTCTCTCCTGATTGAAACATCATGTGTTGAAATAAACAACTGCAGTTCAAAATAAAAAGTGAATTGCCTAATATTTTTCTTGTGGAATCAATTAATTTCTTTCTTTAGAGGCAAAAACATGAAAAAGCTAAAAAAAAAACTATTGAATACAATATATTTGGAGCAACTTAATTTATAAATGGTTGTCAACTTAAAAACGTGTGTTCACAATGATGGTAATTAAGTACATACAACTTAAAATTCCTCTTAAATCATACGGTAAAACAAGTTGGAACAACTTAATTTTTGGAGTAATCAACTTAAAAACTTGTATCCCGAATGAGGGTAATTAAGTACATACAACTTAAAATTCCTTTAAATCATGTGGTAAAAATAGTCGGAACAACTTAATCTTTTGAGTAATCAACTTCAAAACCAATTATTAAGTAAGTGGTAAAAAAAAACTCTGATTGTAGAGGAAAAGCCTTCTCCCCTAACTGAAATAACTTTGTTGCTTTAAGACAATTTCATTGGAAGTTGTCTTAACTCAATAAAAATCGATGCAAACTGTTGCGTTGATTTTCTTTGTTGAGCCAAGGCATTTGTTTTTAGAGTGCATAGAATATTGATATGTAGGCCTATTGATAAGTTGTAATGCATGTAAACCCCGTTTATTTATTTTTTACAAGTCATCTGATTTTTTTTTATTTATGTAATTGTAAGGGAATACAGTTAAAAGAAAATTATCCTGATTACGTAATCCCGTTACATGTAATCTGTTATACCCCAAATGTGTTAATCTCACACTCCAGAGCTGAAACCCTATGACACAGAACATCAGAGAGGGGTGGAGGAGGAGGAAGAGAGGAGACAGGATCACAGACTGGATCCAGTCCTCGCTGCTCACACCTTAAAGTCACCTAAAGTTTATTGCCTGTCCATTTGCCAGCAATCCAAAGAGAGGCTCTGCTCTCCCAGGAAGCCTCAGAAAGCTCTTTTAACTGCCTGACCTTCCTGTGTTTTTATGGAGCCGGGGAGCAATTTAACATGTTTTACTTTCTCTGCCACACCAGCTGAGATGCAAGAAAGTGATATGAGGCAGGAAATCAGCATTAGCCATCTGACTCACCACGGGAGAAGTTTGCCATGCCTGCTACAGTATATCTGCCTGAAACATCTCGACCTCATTCGTCAGCGCTCGACCCCCGGCTGGCCTTGTGGAAGTCCGTCCAGACCGAGTTTCTCATAAACCGGTTAAAAAAACGGCATTATGCAATTACCTTGAAATCTAAAGGACTTTAAAAGAGAGCAGAAACCACGAGTCGAGACATCTGACTGCATCAAAAGTAGACACAAAGACGGGGTCAAAGCAAAGAAATGGAGGATAAAGGATCTGCCACTGCGCCGGTTTATCTTTTAATTAACATCTCATACACCAAGACAAACACAGCATCAATAATGCAACAGTAACACGCTACAATATTCATGTCAGATGAAATGCTGTAATTAGACGAGGTAAACTATTTTAAGCACAAGCCCGCCCCGGCTAAAGCAGAGTTATTCAGTTCAAAGAAAGGAAAAAAATTGAGCCATGAGAAGAAAGAAGAACAGCTGAAGCCATGTGTGACTGCGGCCAAACTGGAGGGGACCGAGGGCCAGCATTTTGTTTGTCAGGACGAACAAATGGTGACAAACGATGGCAAATTGGAGTGAAGGCCCCCTGCTGAGCTATGGTCTGCCCAGCGGGGTCCCAATGGACCGGAGGTGCCAGTTTGGGAGAATGAAGACGCACACATGTATAAAGTTATCGAAATGTAATAAAGTTGGAGGCGTGGCTTCCATACAGAAACACGATAATAGGATGGCAGAAAAAAGGAGAGCACAAAGGCCTGTGTTGACTACCTAATCCAATGTTGCACTTGAAAGAGTTGAGCCTCTAAAGCACTAAAACAGCATTTGGCTTAATCCTTTAAATCTATATACGATGGAGACAGATGGAAAGTAAGTTCTCTGCTCTCTGCTTCTGGGGGGAAAAAAAGTCACCTCGACTCCTCAGGGTGAAGCTCTCCGCGGTGAGGAGCCACAACGCGTTCATAAAGAAAGATTCTGCAGGCCAGCTCCAGCCATGTATCAAAAGGTGTATATCATTTAATTGGTTGGATAAGACAAAGATTCTTAATTTCCCCTGAGATCTGGGTTGCCAACTTTTGTTTCTACGCCGCGGAGAAGAAGAACTGCACTAAGAGCAGTGCCAGGAATTCACAATGTTCTTTTTCCACGGGCGATGTTTTTTTCCCCGTCTGCAGAGAGCTCCACAGATATTGGATTAATTACGCTGATGTTTGAATATCAACCGAGATTAAACACTCTTACCAGTCTGTGGACCTTACTGTGTCTGTCTCTGAAGACACATCATGGCACATGCTTCGGCACAGTGGACACACACTTAAAGCTTTTCCTCGTCTTTCTGCCTCCCCCTCCCCTTCCTCCCTCCTCCGCACAGACAGGCTATTGTGTGAGGGCACAGATGAGATTTGCATGCATGTTAGACTGGATTACACATGCAGGCTCTGGGAACCTGGACCCCCGTGGTCTCCCTGCACTGTTTGGGCCCGGAGCCGGAGAGCTCTCCTTTCAATCTACGACTTCAAACAAATCTCACAGCTTAATTGGCTCAGGAACTAACAAAATCAGAGGTTACATTCCTTGTTTTTTGGGGAGTGGGAGAAAACGTTTTCTAGAGGTTCATCGCAGAAAACCAATCTCGTGAAACCCCTTCATTGAATTTTCAGATTCATAACTTTTCGGGAGATGAGAACGGGTTTATCCTCTGAGTGATATGTGAAATTAGAAACTTAATCCTTGATCTGAAGACGCTGAAAAAAGGGTTGCAGATAAGAGCAGCCAAATCTCCTTAAAAATAGCCACAGAAACAACATCAATCTCCCAAGTGATGTAACAAACATTTGATGGATTGGTTTTAATTTCCTATGTCAATACTTCGCTTGTTCATGTTCGTGTGTGTGGGCGCTTTTCGGTCAATCCATCAGTGTATTTATAGTGCATTCACTGACAACGAAACAGCACTTAAGTGCCTACAAAAAGACAATAAAAAACATTTCATCTCAAAGCACTTGTGTGTCATTACATTTATTCATATGAGCATTAAACTAAATTGTCAAATGCTGTCTACTTTAAGCAGCTAAGCCTCTCTGCTCAGCGGGATTATAAACGAGATAGGATTTAATATTGATCCTCCTCTGACCTCCTATGAAGTTCTTATCATTTTATAATATTCCTCACACATGCTGTTAATTCGATCAATGGGCTCCAACATGTCCTCAGACAGATAAACCTTGACCTTATCTCCATCAGCAAGCATGACTGGGCGTTTTAACCAACACGGCAGGATGAAATGTTACTTGATTTGTTTACAACAGAGTTTTTTATTCCTCCTCATTTCTTCAAGCAGGCCTCAATCCAGCCATGATAAGTTTGCGTCAGTTTGAGGTCTATTTAATTTTGGCTCACATTGAGCTTTGCTGAGTAACACCACCTTCAAAGGGCCA
This sequence comes from Notothenia rossii, assembly GCF_949606895.1. Classification (NCBI taxonomy): domain Eukaryota; kingdom Metazoa; phylum Chordata; class Actinopteri; order Perciformes; family Nototheniidae; genus Notothenia; species Notothenia rossii. Next base: position 50,536,006 of record NC_136907.1, on the reverse strand, counting down.
GACCGTGAAATATTGGACAATTTTACCTCACACCGGGACGAAACCGGTTGATGAGCAAATGTACTGTCTGCTCTGGAGCTACGGGAAAAATAACCTCTCTTCGCAAAGCCACAGCAGGTTCATAAGCACGCCACATACTTAAATGAGCTTGATAATTATCTGAAGATATTTCCATCGCCACGACAATGAGCTGCAATCAATGAGCAAGCTGCTTTAAACTCCGGGCTCGTGTACGTCCCGGAGGCATTAATTTCACCAAGGCTCACATGGGGGTGGATGGTTGGCGTGGGTGGAGGCAATTGATTCAATGTATCTGAGGCGATGCCAGGCAGAATACAAACAGGCAGTGGTGGGAGCTGTAAGAATGCAGAGGGGGCTACCTGTGCACATACTCATACCCCCGAGCGCCACCATCACATGTGATAAATCAAATTATTTGCCTTTCAGCAAGTCGAATCTAAAGCTGCTTATGATAAAAGGGACTTGAAAAAAAGTGGTAATTCCTCGACAGCGAGGTACGAGCATGCCGTCCCTTGGTTTTCTCCCCTGTCAGCTCATTAGTCGCCCATCTTGATGTTAGTCCTGCTGCCAGTTCCTATTGTGAGCCCCAGAAATGTTGAGTACACCAACGTTTTCTGTAGAAATGTATAGTAGTATCCCCAGCACATAGAAACTGCCGGATGCTATAAATTGCATATGTTGGACAATTTGCACAATTTGCAAAAGTTGCGTTAATTTGGGGGTTATTGAAGCTGAATGCATTTCTGACCTTTTCAGGATAAAGAATTGCAGTTTTACCGAGAAATGGCAATATTTGTACTCTGATTTTGATTAATTTTGGGTCGATATTGCAGATTTACGGGACTCTGGATCATTTGTTTTTGGACAGATTGCTTATTTATTTAAGAATTTTTTTTCCATAATGGAAGTAATCATTTTCATCTTGTGCTCTGTATATCCAATGGCTGCAACATGGTAGTCAAAATAAGCTAAACACAACGGGGTATAAATATTGCCACTTTCAGGTTAAAACTGCTATTTTTTAACAGAAATGGCAGAAATGGATTCAGCATCCTAAATAACCGCCAAAACCAATCAAACATTTTTCAAATCGGCCAAGCCATTTTTAAATTATTGTTTACATAGGCTATAATGCTATTTATTGCTGATTAACGTAACTTATGCTAATTTTGTTAGCAAGTTAGCATCCGGCAGTTTCTATGTGCTGGGAACCCGCACTACTTTTCTAACATAAAACTCAACATTTCGGGTTCACTATGCTGGCAACTAGCCTATATTGCTAAAAGGCTTACATTAACAGCTTTATAACGGCTCACACACATCGTACTGTGGATGAAATGGAGAAAAATATCATGTAATTGCTAGCAAATTGTCCTTTTCTTTCTGACTGCACACACACTCAGTTTTGGACTGAGGCCACACCCTGGCAATGACATCCAGGTTTAAGTCAGCAACAATGACGGGGAAACTGTAAATCTTGGAACAAGCTGGCAGCAGACCAGCCGCTGACATCTATTTAAAGGATTTTCTAATGAATTGCTTCCACCACGGAAATAAATTCCATCCCGAATAAATATATTCCTGTAAAGTTAAATATCGTTACAAATGGTTCGCAGGAATAAATCTCTCTGCACAAAGAATAGATGGCAGCGAGAGAATAAGAAAATGAAGTGAATCATGGAATGAGTATTGCTGGCCTGATTCACCCCTCAAACCCTACCCCCCCCCCCCCCCCCCCCCCACCGTTGCTATTTTGCACCAGAAGATAACTCATCTATCATCTACAAGCCATTAACAAGCGTCCTCAGCCCTGCACAGTAATGCCATCATGAAGAGGAGAGCCACTCTCTGGCCCTCGCCTGCCGCTAACATAATTGTTACGCACTGGCTCCAGTCAAATGGTGTTCCTCAATTACCTTTATCTTTGTTAGACGACAGCGTCAATTTGATTTCATAGCTGGTCAATGTAAAAAAGAAAAGTGAAAACAGGCCTGGATAAAGTGCTCTTTGATGAAAAGTGGATGTCTTTTATTAAACCTCTGCTGCATGAGTTGTGTTTTTTGCAGTCGTGGACAGTAACTTAGCACAAGTACTGTACTAAAAGTACTACATTTAGCTATTTTACTTGAGTATTTCCATGCCCTGCTACTTTATACCTCTACACCACTTCGTATTATGTTAAAGATCTGAGTACTTCCTCCACCTCTGAGTTTTTGGGGGAGACAATATATTTTTGGGGGGATTTAGGTCATATGTCAGTCCCCCTCCATGTACCATATGGGTAAAAACAAGAACATCCATAGTCCTATAGAACAATTAATTGGCTTCTCTTTTGGTTCTGCAACCAAAACCTTCACAAAATGCTATTTTTACCATCAAAAATTGCAATTATCGAACATTCTTGACTAAACGACTATGTAACTCTTAAAAATTAAAAACATTTTGGGGTTATATTTGTTGATTCTAGAGAGGTAAAAACCTACAAAACTCATCCCGACTTCCAAGGAGCATTATCAAAATAGACATAACATAGTCCAATTTTGATCAGGAAATATTCCTAATCAGTGGCCTTAAGTAGAAATTCTGGGTTTAGAAATAAAAATACTGTGGTGTCTCTTCAATTGTGTTAGTTATGTTTGTTTTATGTCTGTCATTTCATGTTTAGGCAGGTGTTTATGTCATTCCAAGTCTATTCAGGTTTCTATGTAGAGTCAGGTTTTCATGTTACTTCACGTCTTGTCAGTCTATTTTATGTCTGTCATCTCTAGTCAAGTCCCCGTGTTTCATGTCATGTCTCGTTTTTCTATTTCCTGTTTTATTTTGTACTCACCTCTTGTCTTCTTTTCAGGCCCTGTTACTTTCTCCCTTTGGGTGTTTTTCCGCCATCGTCAGCGTCTGCCCCCTCCCCTGATTGTTTTCCACCTGTTCCCAATTCTTCATGAACTTTGGTCATGAAGAATATGTTTCTCTGTTGTCCACGTTCATAAAGCATAAAGCAACAGCATCAGGGCACGGTGCAGTCTCTAGATGAGTCCGTCGTTCTTATTATACATCCATGTTGTAGTCCGCTGTATAGAAAACTGTAGTTTCCATAGTTTCCCCACAGCAGCAGACGCACAAAATGACGTCCGCTGGCGCATCATAAACACGTCGGATAGTGAAAGTGCAGTCGGATTCTCTAAAGTACCGCAGTCTCTTCTCCTAAATCCTTCTGAATTCTCCTATCCACTATCCCTTAACCCCGTGACGTTTCACTCAAAGGTCAAGGAATAGGAGATAGGGTTAGAACTTAGGAGCTGATTTTTAAACTATCCGAACGCAACCCTTGTCTCCCTTTGTCTTGTGCCAGTTCGTCTTGTTTCAGTGTGCTTCTTTTGTCCAGAGACCCAGCGTGATACCACAGAGGAGAGTTACCAGAGAGGAGAGTTTTGTTTGTTTGAAATCAAGAGTTTTGTTTTGTCCATGCAAGAGTGATTTTTTGTTAAAACTTTGTTTTATTTTTTCTAATTAAAATATGAGTTGTTGCATTTGAGTCCAGTATTTTGTGACCCGTTCCATTTTATCTCACAATAATTTATTTTAGAGGCATTAAATAGGCAAATCTATGTCACCTTTTCCTTTTTATAGTGCGACATTCATTACATTTAAATGCACACTTACTATTTCATTATTATTATTCAGAATACGACAATATTATGCATTATGTATGCAGTGCATTTGGAATATCGACTGTTTACTTCTAGCTCTGTGCGTGGCACACAAACCAACTAGCCAACCATTTGCAAGGCTGTGGTAGAAAGGCATTTCTGCAAGAACAAAAATAATCACACCTACGTACTTTCAAACAAGACTTGGACACAAGGTTTTTGAATATTGTAGTTGCAACCTTTTCAAAAAGGTGAGAGGAGGCATCAAAGAGCCGTACAAGTCCTATTTTGACGCAAAGTCAATCAAAATATCTATAATTTGACGTGATTAACAACATGTTAGTCTGAGTTTGCACTGCTGAATGTAATTAGAAATATACACTGAACAAAAATATAAACACAACACTTTTGTTTTTGCTCCCATTTTTCATGAGATGAACTCAAAGATCTAAAACATTTTCTACATACACAAAATAACAATTTCTCTCAAATATTGTTCACAAATCTGAAAAAATCTGTGATAGTGAGCACTTCTTCTTTGCCGAGATAATCCATCCCACCTCACAGGTGTGGCATATCAAGATGCTGATTAGACAGCATGATTATTGCACAGGTGTGCCTTAGGCTGGCCACAATAAAAGGCCACTCTGAAACGTGCATTTTTGCTTTATTGGTGGGGTCTGGGGGGGTCCGAAAACCAGTCAGTATCTGGTGTGAGGGTTAGGATTAGGGTTAGGGTTAGGGTAATGTTGTGAATCGAGTGGCCCATGGTGGTGGTGGGGTTATGGTATGGGCAGGCGTATGTTATGGACGACGAACACAGGCCACTCGATTCACAACATTACCCTAACCCTAACCCTAACCCTAATCCTAACCCTCACACCAGATACTGACTGGTTTTCGGACCCCCCCAGACCGCCCCAATAAAGCAAAAATGCACGTTTCAGAGTGGCCTTTTATTGTGGCCATTCTAAGGCACACCTGTGCAATAATCATGCTGTCTAATCAGCATCTTGATATGCCACACCTGTGAGGTGGGATGGATTATCTCGGCAAAGGAGAAGTGCTCACTATCACAGATTTTTTCAGATTTGTGAACAATATTTGAGAGAAATGGTTATTTTGTGTAAATAGAAAATGTTTTAGATCTTTGAGTTCATCTCATGAAAAATGGGAGCAAAAACAAAAGTGTTGCATTTATATTTTTGTTCAGTGTAAGTTGAATTGTCACTACCACTCTGTATCAATGAAAACAGCTTAATAAGAATAATAGGCGTTTTCACACCGGAGTACTTTTCCCAGTATAGTTCCGAAATTGTGCGTTCACACCAGAAAAATCCGGAACTAGAACTTAGTTCATGAGAACCTTTTCACCCCCTTTTCAGTCCCTGCTAGAGATCAGGTACTTTCATGGGAGAAAAAGGTTCCCATTTCTGATTGGCTGGGCGGATTGCAAACTACGCCCCGTAAAACTCCCAAAACATTGTGTGAAGGCGCCATTTTATTTCTCTCGCATTACCATTATTAGCATTAGACCAGCGCACAAACGCAGAGAGACAAGCGCAGCGTACACACGGCGGCGTGCGTTGAAGCTTGCCGGTGGGCGTGTATATGATTTGATTGGCTGACGCTTCCGTTGAAGCTTCAAAAGTTTAACATTGCTCAACTTTTGAAGCGAGCAACGCAAGCAAAACGAAGCGACGGAACCACAATGCAGTTCGGCAAAGCGTGACGTCACCCCATTCAAAGTGAATGGGCAGAAGCGTTGAACTTCAATGATTCATCAAAAACATGTTGTCCAAGTGCACAATCTGTATATTTAAAATGGATGGGGACTGTGTGTGTGTGTGTGTGTGTGTGTGTGTGTGTGTGTGTGTGTGTGTGTGTGTGTGTGTGTGTGTGTGTGTGTGTGTGTATGTGTGTGTGTGTGTGTGTGTGTGTGTGTGTGTGTGTGTGTGTGTGTGTGTGTGTGTGTGTGTGTGTGTGTGTGTGTGTGTGTGTGTGTGTGTGTGTGTGTGTGTGTGTGTGTGTGTTGCCTCAGGGCTTACGCAGAGAGATACTCACGCACGGTGTGATCTAACAGCCGTCAACGACAAGACTGGGATGTAACAGCCTAAAATGTAGTTCAGTGTTCACAGTTCACTTCATTGTGCAGCAAACACTCAACAATAAAGAAGAGTTGGAGCGGCGAGATATTTTTACACTCTGCTGAATAGCTTTTCCTCAACGTGGCATGAACACATTCAAAGAGCAAACTGAGCCATTTATAGTAAGGTAGTAGTAAAAGATGCAGATGCTACTCCCCCACCCCCCTTACTCATCCATAGTAACCAGGGTTTCAACTCTCCAATTATATAATAATATTTTCTCTGAGGTTCTTTACTCCCCGCCCCCTTCAAGAAACTACATTTCCATAGCGACAAACGCTGCTCCGTGCTTCGCAGAAATAATTGCTGGCTCTTGGATCAAATGGTTGTCCCGTTTTAAAATGTCATAACTTGTGACTACCTTTGGTATATTTACCGTAAAAGCCCAAGGACTGTGACTTTTCTATATACGTCCTTGGGGGGTTGTGTGCGGTCTCTATAGGCTCAGTCGCTACATAGCTGACTGCATTGACACAGACAATAATGTGTATGAAAGCAGAATGACCACGATGTACTGAAGAGAAGGAGTGGTTTGCCTGGAACAACGTATAGGAAAACCTTATAATTAGTTTTGCTATGATACCGTTAATGCAATCCCCCTAAAGGCCCTACATCTGAAATCTACTACATATTTTCCTGTTTGAAAAGTTTATTTTTCTTTCTCTGATTTAAAGCTTTCATGGATTGGTTAGAAAATATTCCTTACTTGTGTACATCAATCAGAATTTCCAGAAGTTGAATCTGAATGTTATTAGAACCATCGATCAAACCACGCAGACCTGATCAATACGTTGTTCACAGTTTTCTGCATCAACACCAAAATATAACCTAAAATTGGTATTCCTACTTAGTCATAAATGTTTTATGTTTTACTGAAATACTTTAGATTTGAAGCCAAGTTCTCCAACCACATTCGGGGCCTTTACTCCATCACCTTTACTTTTTACAGTGTCTGCAAGGCAAAAGAAAAAGACTTCATCATCATAAGGCTTCTTTGTTTTGTCCCTTGGTGAGGTACAGTGCGTTTACTTCTTTCTTATTTGTTATCACCTCTGCAAGAAGGTTATGTTTTTGGTTTGTTTTCTGTTTTTCAGCAAGATTGTGAAAAAACCACTGGCCCAATTTTATGGAATTTGGTGGAAGGAGGTAGCGTGGGACAAGGACATTACATGAGGGAGCAGATCTGAATCATGGGACTATTACACGCTTAACTTGTTACTCAAGGGAAAGATATTGATGATATCTCCAGTTTGTCTTGTAGTTTCTGTGATAACATCATTACAATATTTATCTATCTATAAATAGTTATTGAGAAGGAAAAAAAAGATTTTACTACTTACGGTTTTTCGCTACTATTTTCAATTGGTGAAAAGCCAGGTGCTGTTACTATATCCGGTTTTCTTTATACATCAATGTTCGAGAATTTTGGACAGAGCCAGGCTTGCTATTTAAGCTAACGCCAGGCTGACTCTAGCTTCAGACATGCACATTAATGCACATTTTCAGGCACTATAAAAACATTTTAGGAACATTTGTGGCATGAGGCGTGAACATTGCATTTGGGAGCAGATGCGACTTATGGGATGATTACTCCCTTTCGACCATTGAAATATTGATCTATTAATCCATCTATCTATGAAAAGTTATGGAAGAGTACTGAAGATTTAAGGCAGATGTTACCTGATTTTACATTTTGTAAGGTTTAGCTACTGTGTTAAAATTGGTGAGCACTCTCTTCTTTTAACATCTGTTTAAAATTAGTTTGGACAGAGTCATGCTAGCTGTCTTTATGCTAAGCTAATGGGATGCTGGCTCCAGCTTCCCACTCAACCTATATGCACTTCAGTCTTTGTGGTCACTAAGGTCACTGTTCGAAATGGGGAGGAGCCAGGGGGAGCTTGGCTCCCCTAAAGAGGGCGGGAGCTCCCCTGAAGGCCGACTTTTAGATAAATAGGGGGAGCCACCTGCACTAGCGAACCTGACGATGCCCCTGACCTGCCTTTTAACTGGACACAGAAAAGATGGAGTGAGTGGAATGAAAGGTATCCATGGCTTTTCATAAATAAATAAATACATAAATAGCAGTGTTTTTATAGCAATTGATCGCATCCGCGCTGCTGCGCCAGTCAACAGAGCGTGCGTGTGACATATTTAGTAGCAGGATGTGCACTGAAAAATAGGGCTCCCCCGAAAGCAAATGGGTAATTCGAACACTGACTAAGGTTGTTGTGTGTGAGTTTCTTCAGAACACAGAGCATCAGGAATCATGCTGGAAAAAGAACAAGCTATTTAAAAGAGAGTAAATTACCGGATTTTTTTGCACCCCGTTATCTCCCTTAAAATGTCAAGTACCTGAATACGCTGATCAGGGCATGAAAGTACTTATATATATTATGTCCGTGAGTCCCAAAGATTAACATTTCCATTTCCGGCGAAAAGCCTCTGGAAAGCCAAACATCACGTGCTGAGTGTAGAAAACGGGAAAAGGTTACTGAGCCTTATCTGCAATTATATAAAAAACACAGAGATTGGCCAAACGCATGCTCATTGGTACAAAGGGAATGTACAATGCCTTGATGTTGCTTACAGCACGCTCCAATCAGGGGAGATGTGTAGTATACAGCACATCCTAGAGGAGGATGTAGGCAAGAACAGCTGACTATACACAAGTCACACCTTGTCATGTTCTGAATTATGAATAGGGCCTACAGGCAATTAAACTTTAATTCCCCCAATAGTAAAACGAACGATAGATAGCTAATTAACGAGCAGTTCTTAAATTTGGTTTTAATTCAGGAGCTCCTCATTATTCAAGGCTCTGCATGAACACTAGAAACGTTCCTCCAATACTTCAAATAAATAGCGCTTCATTTTCTTCGACCCATTTCTTCTATCAGCTGCACTGACATGGAGCTGCTTAGATGTTGACAACTCCACTCCTGCACCCATTGTGTCAACCGTTTCATTTTCAACTACGATTTTTTTTAGAGGAAGACAAGAAATGAAAACTCAGTACATGGGTCACAAGGGAAAAAAAGCTGCTCTCTTATCTTTTCATCAACACCTGGGAATATAAATAGTTCAGTTTAAAAATAATAGCTTTCATCTTTAATTACCCCTCTGAATATTCAATATGAGAGCAATGGTGCCCCCTTGTGTAAAGTATAATTAATAGTTTGATGGTTATATACGTGCAAATGTAGATTCTAATCAAATGCGACAACAGAGAGATTGTGCAAAGCATATACAACGTTTAAGTGGTGTGCTCTCCTCTATGGCAGGCTGTGTAAGGTATGTGTTTTGAATATTTGTATTCCACATTCATACAGTTCCCTCTGCAGAGTTTCAGTCCGTCTGTCTGCCTGCAGCTCTATCCTCCGCCGTCACAGCTCTGGGCGCTCTGCACCGCCCTGGGCTCAGTCAGCCGGTCGTAGGACAGCACTGTCATTACCTGAGAAATGCACACAGTGAGATGACTTTAGAGAATACAGAGCACCGAGTCATGAGTTAGTAATAAGCAGAGTGCTGAGTTAAAGGTTTTACTGGTGACGGTTTTTCAGTGTGGGAAAAGCTTTAAATAGTTTCTAATAGAGAAACAGGCTGGCTGAACTATGCCAGTTACAGCTCATTGAGAGTTTGAAAAGAAAGGCAATATATAAACATTCAGGGAACTACATTTATCTTCTTTCTTGCCAAAATAATATATAAAGATCCAGCAGGTAGTGGCAGTGCCTGGCCAAGAAATAGTGAGGCACATTACTTACAATCAAACGACAAACTGCCATTTTTACACTTTGTTATTTGTATGGCATGAACAAAATATTACTTGTTATTTAGTGAGATTTAGATGTGCTGGTTCTGTAGATGGATTTTTAAATAAGAAGCTACAGTTAGGAGCCCCTTAGTTTAATAGAGAGGAAAACAGAATAAATAATATAAAAAGGACCTTTAAAAGCTCACTAATTTACATATAGATGTATAAAGTACAATTCAAGAACAAGGCAATTCAAAGTGCTTTGCAAAAAAACAATAAAAGCATCAAAGCATACACAGGCAATATAAAATGACATTAAACAAACATTAAATGTAGTTATTAAAGAGCAAACACAATAGAATAGATTGACAGAACTGGATACAGTGTGACAATTGCTCAGTGGCACATGAAGCCAAAAAAGTTAAACTGCCAAGAATAAAATGAATCAGATCAGGAACCAATTGGTGGTGTAATGGCAAAGGTTGTGGTATGAGCATTTGCCGGGCTGGTGGAATCGGTGTGCACTTTCTCCTGTGTCCTCGTCCTCTCCGGTCACCTATGACCCCTTTTATACACCCAGTGCAGCTAACCCCCGCCACCAAGTGTCCAAAATAATATTGCAGTAAATATAAATAAAGTAAACTGAGACACCAACAATACCCATAAAATGGCTCCTACAGGTGGCATAACAGAGACAATACCGTTGTTAATATTTTACAGTGCGAAGTTCATTAACTTCCCAGCTAACACGCCACGTTGCCACCACGTGGCCTAAAAGTGGTAGTTTGGTGGCACTGTGCACAACGTGGTAGCCACGTGGCCCCAACGTTGTGGTTCACCACAAGCACCCGTCTAAGTGTGCACAACGTGGTAGCCACGTGGCCCCAACGTTGTGGTTCACCACAAGCACCCGTCTAAGTGTGCACAACGTGGTAGCCACGTGGCCCCAACGTTGTGGTTCACCACAAGCACCCGTCTAAAAATACTGATTTGTTTAATGTTATAGATTTATTTATTTATTTCCTTTTTGTCAGAATATGAGTTTGAAGGATAGTAATTTGTGCAAAAAATATTACTTGGGTGGTTTTACAAAGAAAATACCACGTTGTGGCCACGTTGAAATATAACGTATAAATACCACGTTGTGGCCACGTTGAAATATAACGTTTTCCTTTCCATGCAAGTGGGTGCACATACATATGATTTGTATGCAAATAGATGGAGTCTACTCTATTATGTAGTTGAATATTGTTCGTCCATTTGTTGCTGTTGATGTTTATAACTGTATATGCTCTCACCAGCCTAAGAATTCAACCAATCACGGCAAATTTCGTTCGCGCCTTTTCTCAGTGTTCTGGATTTACCACTTCACATCCTGGTCGATCCATACGCATACAAATGATATAGTCCCTCAAATATCCATCTATTCTCCCAGAAGATGGGATGTATTTTGCAAAACAGACAGTTATTCGATCGTTTTTCCCAGTTCGACACCCTTTCCTGTCCCTCGATGCCCCCACTAGCGCTGGTTAAAATGAATGCCGTTCAGCGACCTACAAACGGTTAAACGGATCTGCGAAAACGAGGACACGCTGTCAATCTCTGGAACGTTAGGCCTAAACCGCGTTTTTTTTATTCAAGTCAAGAACTTTCAATATATACTTGCAGGTAAGGAAGCCATCCTTTTTTAAAGTTTTGTAATTCGGGTCATGAACATATGGGGGAGTGTTCTATGCACAGCTCTCAGCATATTTTACACTTTTTCTCCCGAAATTAAGCAGGTGCCTTATGGCCTCATATGTGGCCTAATCTCGGACTCGGCCTCCATGTTGTTTTTTTCAGCAGGGCCGCTGGGCTGTGTGAACAAAGCTTACATTAAATCCGTGGAGACATTTATGCAGTACCAGGTAGATCAGTACCGGTAAATTGATATTTTGGGAGTATCTTCTTGCAGTGAAAATAAAGTATTGCTTTCATGTCCTAATGAAAAATGCATTCATAATGTTTTATCGATAACCGCACTCATTAAATTCTGTTTAAGGCTGTTCTGCACCGAGAGCGATATCACCAAGTACCAGTACCCCTTCCAGGTCTATTTCTGGGCATATAATCCAGTCTCCTGTGTGTCCTAACAGTGACCCAAGATCAGGTATTTAGGACTATTCACATTGTGCATTTGTCTTCATATTTAAAAAAAAAACCTGTTTCGAGTAATGATATACATTGGTCCTCTTGAGAGACCACCCCATCTGCCAAGCCAAACCGATCTGTCATAAAGGGTGGTCTCTCATAAGAGGTTCAATAGCATGGGATGTGTAGCCATTGGTGCATGATGTTGCGGGCTCCCAAGAGACGTGGTCTTAAATATGAGGTCATTCAAAAGGGGCACCACTGTATTCACTTTGCTCCATTTAGCCTTTCGCTTTATATTAATTTAAGTATTCTGATATAGACATTTAGAAATTAATTGCATTACTATCTCTGTATACAGTGATGACTTCAAGTGCACGACTGTCTGAGGATCATCGTGGAGGAAAGCAACCCTTCCATACCAGGTAAGGAATCTGAGGCATGGTAGTTTTACCCAAGTATTTACTGAGAGTAGTACGTACATGTATATCTCATTGCTCACCATGATTGGTCTAGGCCATTCATTGGTACAGTCACCCTGTGCTAAAGCATTTAGACTAGTACATGTAGTACATTAGACCAATCTGATATTAAGCTGTAGCGAATCTCTGTTACTACTCATGCCATGTAACTATGGCTTACTGTTGGCATGTACTGCAGTGAAGTAATCATTTCATGTTATGTTTTCAGCACCCCCACAACACCCAGAGCTTCTATATCTGCTGCAATAAATCCTGAAAGTGTGCATACAGGTAACAAAGCCTAATGTAAAAGTTTTACTTCAAGAATATTTTTGAAATTTGTGATCCAGAAAATATTCAATTGTGATTTCCTCATTCTAAACATTGTGTTCTTTTGAGACAAATTGATAGCACGGGATGTGTAGCCATTGGTGCATGCTGTAGTGGTCTCCCAAGAGAGGTGGTCTTAAAATGAGGTCACTCAAAAGGGGCACCACTGTTTTCACTTTGCTCCATTTAGCCTTTCACTTTATATTAATTTAAATATTCTGATACAGACATTTATAAATTAATTACATTACTATCTCTGTATACAGTGATGACTTCAAGTGCACGACTGTCTGAGGATCATCGTGGAGGAAAGCAACCCTTCCATACCAGGTAAGGAATCTGAGGCTTTGTAGTTTTACCCAAGTATTTAGTGAGAGTAGTACGTACATGTATATCTCATTGCTCACCATGATTGGTCTAGGCCATTCATTGGTACAGTCACCCTGTGCTAAAGCATTTAGACTAGTACATGTAGTACATTAGACCAATCTGATATTAAGCTGTAGCGAATCTCTGTTACTACTCATGCCATGTAACTATGGCTTACTGTTGGCATCTACTGCAGTGAAGTAATAATTTCATGTTATGTTTTCAGCACCCCCACAACACCCAGAGCTTCTACATCTGCTGCAATAAATCCTGAAAGTGAGCCAACAGGTAACAAAGCCTAATGTAACAGTTTTACTTCAAGAATATTTTTCAAAATTGTGATCCAGAAAATATTCAATTTTGATTTCTTCATTCTAAACATTGTGTTCTTTTGAGACAAATTGATTGATGATTATGGCATCCTTTTCGCATTTTTTTCTCATTCCATTTACGTTTAGCTTGGGATCTAGCACTTGCCGTTGCTTGAAATATGTGTTAACTAACTAACTAACTAACTTCAACGCAACATGAAATGTAATGAATCATTTGTCGCAATTGCCTTAATGCATTATACATGTATGTGGGTGAATAGATGCAAATTCTAAGCATAGTATTTAAAAATGTGGAATTGTGTTATCTTGCTACAGGATTCCAGAGCAGGATGCTGATGCGTATGCAAAACCTTGAAGAGTCACAGGAGGAAATCCTTAGAATGCTGCGCTTCTTGACAAGTGCCAGCAGAGCAGCAGGAGAGGAGTTGGACGATGTACTACCAGACCCTGTCAGCAGTACTGAGGAGCTGGATAGGCTTTGTGAGAGGCTTACAGATAAGGCCTTCAAGAGACAATTGTTATGTTCCATTGTGAAAGAAAAACTTATTTTGTTAAGAATCGCTTACATTTTATGAAGAAGTAACTCCATCTTCCAAAGAGACAGATAGGCAGACACCAAGACAGACAGGCAGGCAGGCAGGCACACATACAGACAGGTATACAGACAGATAGGCAGACAGACAGGCAGGCACACAGACAGCTAAACAGGCAGGCAGACGGACAGTCAGGCAGACAGGCACCTAAGCAGGCAGCAGGCAGGCAGGCAGGCAGGCAGGCATAGATAGATAGATAGATAGATAGATAGATAGATAGATAGATAGATAGATAGATAGATAGATAGATAGATAGATAGATAGATAGATAGATAGATAGATAGATAGATAGATAGATAGATAGATAGATAGATAGATAGATAGATAGATAGATAGATAGATAGATAGATAGATAGACATAATTGGGACCACTGAATTATTTCAAAACTGTAGTAGTTATATTCAATGCTGCCTTTGTTAAATATATCTGACAATTTAGCATTTTCACTTGGATGTACTCAAGGGTTTTTTACTAAGAAAACTAATTATCTACATTGCAGACATGCTATATGACTTCCTTGGGTGGCCACAACATCGGAGACACCATCCGGAGGATGCTCTCCAAGTTGGGAACCAATGCCTTATGGTCAACGTATAGCCTCAAGGGAAAGAAGGGCAAGAACGCGTTGATTGACCAGTCGGTCACCAAGGTCCTCATCAGTAAGTGTTTAAGTCATAAATGGCATGCAATTGCTTCTTCAGTATTTTATGAAGCTCGCCTGATGCACTCCAGAGATACTCAATATAACATGTTGATTATCATTTATTATAACCGAAACGACCATTTTGGGGATGTTATGTTTCATGTGCATGAGTGGGTACGTGTCTGGGTCTGCATCTTCGTTAGTGGATCTTTCAAAAACTATGTGACATTCTAATTTACTTATTTTTATGAATATTGGTCATCCATGGGCCAAGAACCCTCATGATTTTGGTGCTGATTCTATTTTTATATCTTTATTGTTGTGGCCATCTTGGATTTTCTTAATTTTCTCCGTGGTTTGGCCATACTACCGCGTACATTTTTCAGCTGTTCATGGGGGGTAATCATCTCGGTTAGCGATAATGGTCCCAGGTGGGTGATAATGGGGGATATTGATCCTACATCGGCGCTAATGGGGATATTGGTCCCAAGTGCGAGATACTGGTCCCCAGTGGGTGATCATGATAATGAGGGAAATGGTTCAGCAAGAAACCCATTTGTCTGGCCATCTTGAATATTTGGTGCCAGTAAAGATTTGGGGGATGTATCCTGTGTTCGTCTGTGAATACCATTCTAATTACAAATATTAAAATATAAAATTGCCTTAGGATTATTTAGTTTAGATTTGTGAGGAATAGTTGTTTTAGTGTTAATTCTTTCACCAGTACATATACTTGTTACTCTTCCTTTCTTCCGTGCATTGCTTGGGGTTAGCAGTTTGGTGCTACTTTTCCTACAGGAGCATGCTTGAAAAACCATCCTAAAGTCAAGGCTTCCGAGGTGGAGGAGCAACTGTCCGAAAATCTCAAATATGCACCGAAGAAAAAAGGAGGGCCAAAATACAAGGTGATAGTGGATTCTAGTGACTTACTTAAATATTTGGTCCATCGCTCCAAATGTCTGTCAATAAAGCATTTACATATCACATAAATTTACCACTTTGACATATAGTACGTGTCATCAGTACTTAAATCTTTGCATTCTCACATAGTTAGTTATCATTATCACTACTCATCAATTAGGAACAATTAAGGATTTTATTTTCTAATATACCATGTATTCCCTAATGTGCGTTCTTGCTTTTTAGGAACCTGCTACAAAGAGAAGGAAGAGCGTTGCATCTGCAGTCGATACAGATACAGATTCAGATTAACATTTCACATATTATGCCTGGTCATTGGTGCACGGACGTTTCGGCCAACGGACGTTTTGGCCAGGTATATTTGTCGGGGCGGACGTTTCGGCCAGCTTGTACAAAAAATATAATAACTGAATAAATAAATATTTTATTTCATTTAAATTCACCTACGTAGTAGATACATGTTACTGCCATTCATATATATAATAACTGAATAAATACATATAGCGCCACCAACGTAAATGTTCATTTAGTCTACAAGGTCTCGGTTCGAAAGCCACAAATGTTCAGCTGGCCAGCTATTATTGTATTACCTTGGACAATGTTTTATCTATTGTTAGGTTATTTCCTTGAGGTACTTAGAAAGTAGTTCAGGTAAACCTGTTATGCCTTCATATAAAGAGATTGCAATTGATATCATTTATATCCCTCTTTGTGTTACTACATTTGACCATGGCTTCATTATGTTATTTTGTTCAGGAACATACAAATTAAACTGGTTACTTATACACCTTAAGTTTACAGAGAATATTTAAATTTCCATAATTGTAGAAATATGATAAAAAATATCATTCTACTGTCTACATGTCCTAAAATTAATTATGGGTTTATGGAATTTCTTATTGATATATATCTATCTGTCAATTTGAATCATGTCATGATGTATTATGCATTTGAACCATTGAAATGCAAATAAAATTGTCTAAGAAGTGTATTATTAAAATTTGAGTTGTGTTGATTACTTTGACATAATTAAAGCTAATCGAAAGAAAATATAATTGCAAATAGAAAGTGGTCTAAAGGTGGTGTGAACGTTACATTTCAACGTTACATTTCAATGTGGTGACCACGTTATTTCAACCATACAAAATCACGTGGCCTCCACGTAAATTGCCACGTTGTCACAACAACAGCATCACGTGGCTGTAACGTGGCAGCCACGTGCAATTGTTAGCTGGGTTATTAATGTCACTTTCATCATTCAAGTAAAACATTTTTGTTCACAGACCTCAAAGTTATGACCTCACAGTTGGCCACCATGTCAAATTGGTTTCAATATCCTTGCTGTTACTGTATCCAGTTGTCTTTAAACATCCATTTTTAAAACGTGAACTTTGGAAAGATCCAAGCTATCTGTTAACCCATGTTTCCAGCCTTGCTAAGCTAGCTGTTCGTTCCAGCGTCATAATTACTGTAAAGACATAAGAGGGTTGTCAATCTTCTTATGTGAAGATCTTTTAATTCCTCATGTTACCAACTTTCTGATGCTTTTAAAAGTCAAATGCTCTGTGTTGTACTTACTGTGATCATGATGAGGAGAGCTAGCATCATGCCCAGCATTACGTACAAATTGTTGGTCAGCCCCCCCGCCCACAGAGGCCCCAGGATGGTGGCTAGGCCCCCCACTGAGCGCCTCACACCTTGGCTGAATCCTGTGGTGAGCGCCACAAAAAAAAAAATGTATAAGTGTTTCTTTGCATTACATATGCTGAGCAGCAATCTGTTGATCTAATATGCTGAATTATGAAGTGGTAAAAAAGAGTCAACCTTGTGTTTTCTCTGCGGTGACTTTGGAGAAGAGCGACACCTGAGACACAGCCACGAAGGGAAGCCCCAGCAGCTGGAGGAAGACCCCGATGATGAAGGCCGTCAGCTCCCACTCATATCCACCTGACAGAGAGATGTACCCTGCTATTACTTGATAGTAGCTCCGTATTATAGGGAACATGTCATTAAACAATTATATTTACAGACTGCAAACACCAACTTTTACATACAGAAATGAATATGTCAGTCAATCTCGATTTAATAAATGTAGGGCTGTCAATGTTAACGCGTTTACATAGCAATATGGAAACCTTATTTGAAAAACATTCACCTAAATGAATCACTTTAATTAATTTGACCTCAACTACCTCTAATTCCTGAACTGATGTTTACCATTAATTGAAATGGCAATTTAATTTGGCACTGACTGGAAGCTATTGGACATTCGTAAACAACAATTACAGTTTGTTTTACTTTATTTTAAAATCTCAGCCTAGTGTGGATTATTTCTGAACTAGAAAATGCATTTCCTGCAGAAAATGCGTGTGAATGTAAACTGTGAACATTTATGGCTGAATTTAGCTGAAAATGCAGAAAAAGCTGAACATGTTATTAGCTGAATGATAGCTGCTTTTAGCTACAAAAATGCAGAAAAAGCTTAATATTTAAGAGAAAAGGTTTAGAAAAAGTTGTAAGCAACAACATATGATGTCCTGAAATAGCTGAATAATGTAATAGTTGAATGGTTTCTACAGCCGAAAATAGGCTGAAGGAGTTAAATATCAGATGTAAGTAGTAGTGAATGAATTTGTATTAAGAAGAGGAAAGAAAGTAAAAAGGCTTGGGAAAGCAGCAGAATATTTTGACTGCAAACTTTTCGACTAAAACCATGCGTCACCAATAATGTATAAAATATGTGGAACCTGTTGAAGTCAGTATGAAGCCTCCATCAGACAGAAAAGAATAGGCTGAGACAGTCTGTTAAACTCCAGTATGTTTGTTTCTGTGCTGAGCACCTAATCATAACAAATAATCCTAACACCTGTGTGAGGCCAGAGATCAAAGCTTTCAATCTGCCCAGCAGCACCATGGTTACCAACTGCAGCACTGAGTCCCATAAGAATGCATTGAGGATCATATCTGACAATTTAGCCACCTGTTCAAAAACTATGGATCCTATCAAAAGATTACCAGACCGTGAGCATCAGGGAACCCCAATGAACTGATATGTTGTTTTTTGGGGTTTTGTGTGTAAAATGTGGAGATGAGAGCAGTTTGTCTTAAGTGTACTTCTCTCTGTTCTGAAGAAAGATCCAGATGTTTTTAACATGGGAATCAATTGGGAGCTAGCTGGACTTTTTGTCTCCTCATGCCCTCAAGAGGCATTTTGTTTAATATTTGTTCTTAATTTTTTTTAATTTTCCAACCTAGGAGAGGTTTTCCTACGTTTTTCATGAAAAAATATGTCTGACGAGTGTAGGGTTTGGGAATTATGGCAAGTTTAAAACATTTTTGAGGGAAAATGTCAAGCACTCTTGCACTCTGTTTTGAGATCAAAGCACTCTAGACTTAACGAGCTGCTCCATCCACTCTAATGTTAAAATCGGAAAAAGGCCTCTCTACCAAGCTCCAAACTAAATTCAATATCTCAAAAAGTGTAAAAGATATCAAAAATAAAAATAAAATCAATGATCACAAGACCTGAATAGCTGAAGGTCTTGTGATCATTTGAAAGTTGGAATGAAGTGTCTAGCTGAAAGTATGTGGAAGGAGAAGCATTTGGCGCAAAGTGTAGGAAAAGAGGATTTGAAGGCATCTCCCATTGACTTCAATGTTAAAAAAATAGTTTAAAAAGCTAAATATTTCAAAAGGTATAACATATTTAAAAAATGTGAAGGTTTCCCATCGATTCCTGAAAAGGCTGAATAGTTTAATATTTGAATGGTTTCTGTAGCTGAAAATAAGCTGAAGTTATGGAGAGCCAAAGTATTGGCTGAAATAATCAGAAGAGGAAGAAAAAAGATTTGAAGAACTATAGTGGAATGCTGTAAACAACAACAATTATTGGCATGAAGTTAGATAACTTTTCAACACTTGGCTACAGGGTATAGTGTAGTTCATAATCCATACACAATATACATCCTTTTTCACATGTGAAGTACTGTATGCCTGTATTTTAATGTATTTGTTGTATATTTGCACGTTCTATTCAGGAATGTAAATTGTTACAGAGGTATATACTGTAGTTCTAAATTAGTGGTCACCACTTTGGTTTTGGGAATACGGTTTGAAAGCCTTGAGTCTTATTTTTTGCAGTTGCCATCTTGTTTTTTTGGAACCAGAGGTTCAATAGTTGATAGGCAGCCAAAATGTTGACTTCATTTGAAAATGCATTGTGAAAGAGTCAAAGTTATAAGACAAAAATACCTTTTTATTGACAGATCGCCAACCCACACAATCTGTCAACTACAAGGTAGCCCCCCCCCAAAAATCCTGCTCTTCTTTACTTTCTATTTACTCTTAATGGGATCACTTGGCTTAAGCATTGACAAAGCCGCTGTGTTACCCCTGAACAAAAACACAGCGGCTCTTTAGATGCTTTAGCTAACTGCAGGAAAATCATCTGTCCTCATGCTAATAATTGAGAATTATTCAAAACCCTGTTAATGTTAATCTCTCTAAGCTAAGGTTTCAATATTTATCGCAAGCGTTAACCCATTAACGTTGACAGCTCAAGTAAGTACATCACTTTCTATCAAACTATAATATTTGTGTTGCCTAATATACGGTTATATGGATTCAAAGTGTGTGTCAGATGAATTCCATCCCTTCTCTGGGCTTTTAAGCTCCTTCCACCAGTGGGCTGGCACCAGCACAGATAGCTCTATCTGAGAACTAAACCACTGCCAAGCTGGCAGCCACCAAATATTTGTTCTCTGCTGCTCTGCACCGTGCACATGTTGGTGTGAGCGTGTGCCCACTCAGACTGTTGGATGTCTATGCACGATCTGAGGAGTCTGTAATATTATCAAAACGCAATTTCACCAAAAGCCAGTCCACGAGAAAATGTGTTTTTCTCCAGGTGTCTGCCGACGTTGGTAACTTACTGTAACAAATGGCAAAGAAAAGTAGGGTATGCTTGAAGAAATAGCATTTTTGTCTAATTAGATTACTGTAATCCTTTTATACGGACTCCCCGGCTGCAGCACCTGTCACTTGTAATCAGAGCGATATAAATGACACGCTGCAACAGACGCGGGGCCAGCATACAGGATCTGTGTGTCTGTGATCTCCTGCTGAATGATATCATTTACAGAGCACATTCAATTCAGCCAGTGTGTAAGCAGATATGTCTCCTCTGCGCTGCACACCACAACAACAGCCTCCCAGAAAAGGATTTGGCACAGAACACGGGGTCTTTTGTTGGAAGGCAGTGCGTGCCTCTCTATTGCTGTTTGTATGTGTTCCTGGACAGGTGAGCACCTCGGGGGTCGCAGAGGAAGACGAGGCACCAGATGCAGGCGGTGCAGCAGATGATGAGACCGAGGCCCAGCACGGCGCGGTCCTCCACCCTACGGCTCAGCCAGCGCACAAAGAAGAAGCCCAGGATGACCTCCACCCCGCACAGGCCGTACATCAGGCTGTTGCCCAGTTCGCCGAAGCTGAAGTGGCGCTGCGTCAGAGGAGTCACCATGGTCTGGGACGGGGGTGGGACGGGTGGGGTTTGGGGTTTGAAAAAAAATGTTTTGGCAGTCAGACAAAGGGATTTATTTAAGAGGAGGATGTTTTTAAAACAGCTGAAACTAGCATCTTTTAATCAGGGGTTTGGACATTTTTATATCTCACAATTCTAATTTCATTTCTTTGGGTCACGATTTAAAGAGGCCCTATTTTGCTTTTTGGGGGCTTCCCTTTCCTGTAGTGTGTTATATAGGTTTTTATGCATCCAAATTGTCTGCAAAAGCTAAACTCCCTCTGTTCCCTCAAAGGGGGGGTTTCACTCCCACACACTCCCACCTGCCTGAAACACCTCCATTGGACTCCTTTGTTTACTTCCCTAACGTAATGACATCACTGCATAACACTTGCGATTCTATTGGCTAGTGCTTGCACACATTAATAATAATTATTATTAATAACATAATTTATTGAGAAATCACAACAAAGCTGGCCCGATTGATTTCATTTAAAGCCGTAGACAAAAGGTAGTATTAATTACATTTTAATTTGTAAAATTGACATACTTTTTACTCATCTGTTTTTCTAATAAAATAAAAGATGTAAAATATATTATTTATTTTTCTAAATAGTTTTCAATTAAATGTTTTCTTATCATCTTGGAAGATACAAATCTTGATTCTTACATAAACCAATGTATTCTGCCCCACCCTTACTATTAGGTCCTTCAACAGCTTCGTTCAGTCCAGATCTGAAGATTTGTTCTGTTTCGATATTGAAATCGATGTATAATCCGGGTCAGCACTGTGACTAATGTGGCCACGGTTTAATGAGAGGAGAAAAAGACCTCTTCATGGTTTACATCTGGGACATAGAGGCTGATTATGTACACTCACTTACATCACTTCTACTTTGAGCACTAAGCGATACTTGATTTTATTTTCTGGTGCGGGTCTTTCAAGGTAAGGCTCAGATTGATGCAGTTTGGATGAAACTCAGGGTAAAATAGTGTGACACTGTGTGAAATGCTTGGAAACCCCGGCTGATGGATCTCAACGGTAGCTGCTCTCACCTCCAGCGCTGTCTGATTGAAGAGAGTGATGAACTGAGCCGTGAGGAGAACAACCACCTCCTCTCTCAGGAACTCTGGAGAGAAAGAGGGAGAGAAAATCATAAAAGAAGATCAAGTGGTGCTGTGGAATTGAAAGTTTTGAATGGCAAGTTCGGTGGAGATACAGAAGTTTAAAGAGAAAATAAAAACTTATTAATCTCAAAGTAATGTTAAGACTGAAGTTGTGATGAGTCTTTCAGTCATGCCATCCTTTTTTCTAGAGATAAGTAAGAGTTCTGCTATTTTTCAAAGACCCAAAACTTCATAACATGAGATATTTTGTTTTATGAATTCCAAATGATGATCCCAGCTTTTCCTGGAACACAAACTCCCTTATGGACTTGGATAGGAGGAAAAATGAGCTGGGCTGCTAAATTTGGAAGTACGTGCCAGATGGCTGGATGAATGGCTTGATACTACAGAGTGTGGTCTACTATGGCTGAGTACTCTCTGTTCTGTCTCTTACTATACTGCATAAAATACAGTATGCACTGCATGTGTAGTGTTCAAATGTAATTATTAATATTATTTTAATGTGTGTGTGTGTGTGTGTGTGTGTGTGTATGTGTGTGTGTGTGTGTGTGTGTGTGTGTGTGTGTGTGTGTGTGTGTGTGTGTGTGTGTATGTGTGTGTGTGTGTGTGTGTGTGTGTGTGTGTGTGTGTGTGTGGGGGGGGGGGGGGGGGAGGGGGAGATGTTTTAACCAAGACATTTCTCTTTATGGACTCAGTTTTAAGCCTTGAGTTTGGGCTTTTTTGTTGTCTCCATCTTGATTTTTTGGAACCAGTTGATAATTTGCTGATATGTTCGAGCTAAGTACAACTGAACGCTGAACAAGACCTATTTGGGCAACTAAAATGTTACCTTTAACTTTCAAAACTGAAACTATATTGCGAAAGGATTGAAGTTGTAAGACCAAAACACGTTCAACACTGTGTGTTAGTGTGAAGCCGACAATTGAGCGGCCCGACCAAGCAAGGAGACAGAACGTCCAAATACAACCCGGTGTGGGCATTTATTCAAATCATAGGCACATGATTCACAGCCTCAATTGCTGTCCACCTGAACACAGTCAGCAGCCACAAGGATCTCCCACACACTACCTCTCCACTGACACGGAAAACAGAGGCTAAATACACACACTAATCAATCAACAAGACACAGGTGTGGGGGGAGGAGACAACACAGGGCACCAGGTGAACACAATCAACCACAATGAAGCTATGCAACCCGTAACGGAGGGCGAGAGCTATGGGCCTAGAGATCACCTCTGTGACAGTTAGCGAGCTGTCAATCACAAGGGAGCCCCACCAAAAAGCATACTCCGCTTTATTGGCTATTTCACTCTTACCATGATATAATAATTGAACATCATGCTGTAGGGTTAGGGTTAACAACTCCAAGCAGAGGCCCTAATCTCATCAGGAAAACAAATTCTGAGATGATCAATCAAGGGAGAAGTATAAGGTACATTTGTTCCTAGACTTCTAAACAATCTTGTAACCAGTGGAGTGGTTATTCAAAAGGCTTTTAGATTCAGAGATATTAGGTTTTTCCGAGCTATCGAAACATCCTACGATTTACATGATGCCAAAAGATAACCTTATTAGACCCTCTGAGTTAACTGTCACATCCTTCACTCCAGCTCCCCTACTGTGACACAAACTTGTCAACTTTAATGTGTAGGTCCTCAAATTAAAGCCATGACATCAGCAGGGATATTTTCCTTGAAATTTGACCAAGCTTCTCCATAAAGGAGAAGTACTCATCCTGGTTTTCTGTCAAGTTAAACTGCTTTACTCTGTGTTTTCTAACATGTAGTACTTGCTGTGTACGTTGGTTTTTGAGAGGAGAATACCTCTGAGGATAATTTGGTGAGGAACTAGGACCATCTTGGATCACAGAAGCCGTGACACCAATTCGGGCCTGGACCCTTCCTTACTTCCTAGCACATAGTTCCAGCTCGTTTGTTTGGACCACACCCATCTTTGAACCCAGCCTTTATTTTGATCTGAACTGTAAAGCAAACAAAATATTTAACCCTGTCTTCGAAACATTAGTCACTGTTATAATACTTATTCAAGCTAAATGTATTCCTTTTTCCAAAGTAAGAAATGTTTTACTCATGTTGTTGGCATTAACTCCCACAGAAATAAAAATAACGTGAAAGATCAGTCGGAATTTCAAAGATCCTGCTATATTACACAAAAGGACAAGGAAGATCAATAATTCAAGAGGGATAGACTGTGACGGCTAACAGGCACACATCTTCCAGTTCTCTTCAAATCAAAAATAAATCGATAAGAAGAATGTTGGCCACATTACCAATTCTGTCTCCATTTCATCCACAAGTCAACCACAGCAAGCCTGTCAATAAAAAAGGAAGTCTGCTATCCATGCCTTTGCCACATCTTCAAAGAGTCAGGGAATCGATTTGGAGCCTTGACACACACACACACACACACACACACACACACACACACACACACACACACACACACACAACATACACACATACACACACCCACACATACACGGACTGACAAAGTACATGAACAGTGAATCAATAGCGGCATACGATCACTGCTTGCATGTAAACTTACTATGACACTAATCCAGAAGGACACCACTCATCATACATATGCATGTGCACTCTGACAGAAGACACACACACACACACACACACACACACACACACACACACACACAAACACACACACACACACACACACACACACACACAAACACACAACACACACACACACACACACACACACACACACACAGCTCCAATCAATGCACTGGGAATCTGATCTGACATGCCACACAGAATTCCATAGAGAGACTTGGAGAATGGAAAGTGTGTGCAAGTATGTGTGTGAAAGAAGATCAATGGAGCTGATTTGAAACATGTGCATTGCAGTGACACTTCTTCATACCTGAGCCTCACAAATAGGGCTGAGGAAGGCTGACAGTCATTGCTGGGAACGGGCAGTCAAACCTGCTGGCTCACCTCTGCTGGCGCTGAAGTTCTTGAAGGGGTTGGGGGCCGACAAGGGGCCGTGGACAGGCTGCGTGTCAGAAGAGGCAGAGGCATCGGATTGGTCGGAGTTGACAGCTCTGTAGGTGTGGACCGGCTCATCATCGGAGCCCATTAGCGGCACCTCCTCCTCATCATTCTCCTCTCGTTTTATCTCCAGCATCACTGTGTCCCCCTCTGAGCTGAGGCGTGGTACATCCCAGTACATAACCAGGACCACAAACTGAAGCAGCACCCACAACAGGCACATGAAGATCTGAGAGCAAACAAGGGGGGAAACAAGAATGTTCTTATATCATTGCTTTAACCCCATATACTAAAAACAATGCAAGACATTGTAAACACTAAGGGTTAAGGTCCTTAGAATTATAAAACATATGTTTATCTTAATTAAATACCTAAGAATCTGTAAATCAGTTTAGAAAAAAAGATATTTGCAAAGGAGAAAAAGATGACTCCATTCTCCTTTTCCATACCAGCCACTTAAAATGAGGCCAAAATTGTCTGATGTTACTATTGTCAAGGACAACAACCCTATTTCTCATTATGAGATTTCATCCAATGTTTTGATTCCTGTTTTGAAAATATATCCTAGTAACTAGCACTACTCTTGTGAACAAATGCATCAATAGTCCAACCTTGTTAGCTCAGGGAAGCTAGTTAGCTCATGGACTATAACTAGCTGACAAATTAAAGCTTGCTAACTAAATGACAGGACAGAATAAAACATGACACACGGAAGATAACAACCCACCCATGGCAATGTTAGGGTGCACCAATAGATGAGGATATTCCCCCAGTAACAAATATGTTGTTCTATTATTTGAAAGTTTAGTCAGAGACAGAGGGGAACAACAATGGAAGTGTTAAAATATTGTACCGGATGCTTAAATTGAATGTTTCTTTTATGGAAATTCATTTTAAAATAGTTCAACCTCAGGAGCACATACTGTAGGTGTAAATGTGAGATTTTGGAAAAAACGCATTAAATAATAAACAATGTCCCGCCTCAAATCTTTTTTTTGTAATGCTAGCTGGGTTAGCTACAGTGCTTAAAGATCTCAAGCACCGCGACTGATTTCAGGCATAGAGTTTTAATTTCATATAATATTTAATTGAATAGGCTCAGGCTAATAAATAATGTGTTGTGCTAACTCTCCAACTGAGATTGGCTAGGTCGTGAAACGAGGCATACGTAAAATCTGACGCAGGTAGCACATTTTGCTGTTGATAAAGGAATTCAATTGAGACAATGCAGACCAAAACAAATGACTGGTGTATATGGCCAACACAGTCTCACAGCATTTCGTGTTATAGTCACAAAATGAATCTATTGATTCGTGTTCACGATTTCCCCATTTTTTTCATGTCACACAGAACGATTTTAAAAGCAATGTAAATAATAACAAATTAGAAGGAAAAAGAGATTTTAAAAAATACAGATTTCAGTATTCTGAGGCTCTGAGCCCCATTTCTTTTCCTCGCGGATGGCAACAAAAACTCTGACATTATACTATTTACAATAAAAGGGTTAGGGTTAGGCTTAAGGTAAGATATTGAGTAAGAAAATGTTTTTATGAACCACACAGCTTCCAGTCTTCCAAGACCCGACTGGACAAAAAGACGTGGTGCAGGCAAGAAACATACTACCAATAGAAATCCATTGCTTTTAAAATTGTTCTGTGTGACACGAAAAAAATGCGAAAATCGTGTTGGTGAACACAAATCAATAGATTAAATTACTTTCATGACTATAACACGAAATGCTGTGTGACTGGGTTGATATGGCACGATAAAGTCAAATGATCGTTCATTTTGGGACTTTGGGGCATTACTGAACATGTCGTAAAGAGGGGAAATTGTCTAAGTAACTATTGTAGGCTACACCTGAAAACCCAAGAGGGAAATAACACAAAGTGTAGGGCATATTAAAAACGTTAAAACTTCATTAGGCCTACTTTTGAGAGATCATTTTAAGCAGGAGATCCAGAAGCCCCCCTGCCCCCAACCTTGCTACTCTGCTGCTTTTTACAACATCAAAATCCTAA
Source organism: Notothenia rossii (assembly GCF_949606895.1). Taxonomy (NCBI): domain Eukaryota; kingdom Metazoa; phylum Chordata; class Actinopteri; order Perciformes; family Nototheniidae; genus Notothenia; species Notothenia rossii. Next base: position 50,508,958 of record NC_136907.1, on the reverse strand, counting down.
AACACTATGAGGAAAGCTGAAGTATTTGACATGTGGAGGAGAGAATTCAAAATATAAAGCAACCCTGGCACAGTGCAATGAAGAGACGTGTCGTGCTGTGTCAAATTATGTGGGAAAATGGAAGTAGTCGAAGGAGCTTTGTTTTATCTCATTTAAGCCTCATCCGTCCTACAGGTGTTTTATTCAAAGGCTCCTGAGATGGAAATAGATCGATGCCAGTTGTTATGGGCCTGAGTATCGCTGCGGGAGTTTTGTATTCTTCTTACTTGTCACGATTCTCATGTTATGTCACGTTTATAGTTTTGTAGGTTTGGGTGTTTTTGCTGTTTTCCCTGTCATGTTTTCCCCTGAGTTATTCACTGGTCCTTTTCCCTGTGTTTTTCCTCTTGTCATTAGTTTCCCTGGTGTGTCTAATTGTCTGATTATGTTCACCTGGGCCCCTGTGTTTTCTCCTCCCTCCTCACCTGTGTCTTTTTGTGTGATTAGTCTTGTGTGTATTTAAGTTCTGGGTTTTCTGTCTGTCTTGGTCGGTTCGTCTTGTTCCATGACTAGTTCTGCGGTGAATGTTCTGTTTTGTCATCATTTTGTTATCATAGCCTTGAAATAAAGGAATTTTCAGTTTATATCTGCATTTGGGGCCTGCTTGTTTCACAAACCGTGACAGTACGAACAGACCAAAAATGGACCCAGCAGATGATCCGTTTGAGGTAGAATTGCAGCATTTTACCTTTTATCTGGCTTGCTGCGTTGATTGGTGGAAGGGAGCGTCCAGTGTTCGACAGAAGGAGGCCGCTCTGATAGAATTTCACCGGTTGGTTATGGAGAAGCCAGACTTGGTGAAATTCTTACCTGGCTGGATTTTGAACTTTCTCTCAGTGTGTGATTTCCAGCCTGCTGACTACAAACGTCTCGGTGTGTTCCGTCCGGAGACAACCCCTGCTTCTTCCCCAGTTCCTGCTCCTGTTCAAGAGTCGTATGATGGAACTCGTCTGGCTTATGGAGGTCCACGGAGTATTAAGGCGGCTGCGAAGAGAAGGAGTCGCAAGGGCAGGCTAGCAGCCCGAGCCCCTACAGCCATGTTTCCGGGTCCAGTGCCGGCCCACACAGCCATGTTTCCGGCTCCAGAACCGGACCTTACAGCCAGGTTTCCGGCTCCAGAACCGGACCTTACAGCCATGTTTCCGGCTCCAGTGCCGGCCCACACAGCCATGTTTCCAGCTCAAGAACCGGACCTTACAGCCATGTTTCCGGCTCCAGAACCGGACCTTACAGCCATGTTTCCGGCTCCAGAACCGGACCTTACAGCCATGTTTCCGGCTCCAGTGCCGGCCCACACAGCCATGTTTCCAGCTCAAGAACCGGACCTTACAGCCATGTTTCCGGCTCCAGAACCGGACCTTACAGCAATGCTTCCGGCTCCAGAACCGGACCTTACAGCCATGGTCCCGGCCCCAGTTCCGGCCCCAGCAACCATGGTTCGGGCTCCAGAACAGGCCCCAGCAGCCATGGTTCCGGTTACTGAACCGGCCCCAGAAACCATGGTCCCGACTCCAGTTTCGGCTATAGGACTGGTTGTCCGTCCGACGCCAGCTCCCCGTGTCCTGATGGCTGTCCGTCCGACGCCAGCTCCACGTGTCCTGTCGGCATACCGGCCGACTCCAGCACCTCGTCTCCTGTTGGCTGTCCGTCCGACGCCAGCTCCCCGTGTCCTGTTGGCTGTCCGTCCGACGCCAGCTCCCTGTGTTCTGTTGGCGAACTGCGCCACTCAAGTGTCGTTGGAGGTCCCGCAGACTGCCTTTCTGCCGGGGGTCCTGCCAACCCCATGTCCTGAGCCGTTGGAGGTCCCGCAGACTGCCTTTCTGCCGGGGGTCCTGCCAACCCCATGTCCTGAGCCGTTGGAGGTCCCGCAGACTGCTCTTCTGCCGAGGGTCCTGCCAACCCCATGTCCTGTGCCGTTGGAGGTCCCGCAGACTACTCTTCTGCCGGGGGTCCTGCCAACCCTATGTCCCGTGCCGTTGGAGGTTCCGCCGACTGCTCTCCTGCCGGGGGTCCTGCCGGCCCTGTGTCCTCTTCCGTGGGGGATCTTGCAGACACCGGCTCCTGCCCGGCCTCCGGAGCTGTCCGGTCTTTGCCCTCGGGCCCGGTCCCCTGAGTTCGCCCGCTGTGGTCTTCACCCCTCCTCGAACTCTGCCTTGACCCCGGGCCGTCTGCCCGAGACCCCCTCCTTGAACTCTGCCTTGCCCCCGGGCCGTCCGCCCGAGTTCCCCTTTTTGAACTCTGCCTTGCCCCCGGGCCGTCCGCCCGAGTTCCCCACCTTGGTCTCTGCCTTGCCCCCGGGCCGTCCGCCCGAGACCCGTCCTCCAGACCCCCTCCACCCACCCTGCTGGACTTTGTTTTTTTGGGACGTCTGGAATCCGTCCCTTGAGGGGGGGGTTATGTCACGATTCTCATGTTATGTCACGTTTATAGTTTTGTAGGTTTGGGTGTTTTTGCTGTTTTCCCTGTCATGTTTTCCTCTGGGTTATTGTCTGGTCCTTTTCCCTGTGTTTTTCCTCTTGTCATTAGTTTCTCTGGTGTGTCTAATGGTCTGATTATTTTCACCTGGGCCCCTGTATTTTCTCCTCCCTCCTCACCTGTGTCTTGTTGTGTGATTGGTCTTGCGTGTATTTAAGTTCTGGGTTTTCTGTCTGTCTTGGTCGGTTCGTCTTGTTCCCTGACTAGTTCTGCGGTGAGTGTTCTGTTTTTTCATTGTATACAGGACTGTCTCAGAAAATTAGAATATTGTGATAAAGTTCTTTATTTTCTGTAATGCAATTTAAAAAAAACAAAAATGTCATACATTCTGGATTCATTACAAATCAACTGAAATATTGCAAGCCTTTTATTATTTTAATATTGCTGATTATGGCATACAGCTTAAGAAAACTCAAATATCCTATCTCTAAATATTAGAATATCATGAAAAAGTATACTAGTAGGGTGTTCAACGAATCACTTGAATCGTCTAATTAACTCGAAACACCTGCAAGGGTTTCCTGAGCCTTGAAAAACACTCAGCTTGGTTCAGTAAACTAAATCACAAGTATGGGGAAGACTGCTGATCTGACTGCTGTCCAGAGGACCGTCATTGACACCCTCCATCAGGAGGGTAAGACACAAAAAGAAATTTCTCAAAGAGCAAGCTGTTCACAGAGTGAAGTTTCAAAGCACATCCACAAAAAGTCTGTTGGAAGGGGGAAATGTGGCAGGAAACGCTGCACAACCAAGAGAGATGACCGCAGCCTTAACAGCATTGTGAAGAAGAGTCGCTTCCAGAATTTGGGGGAGCTTCAAAGACAGTGGACTGAAGCTGGAGTCCAGGTATCAAAAGTCACTGTTCACAGACGTGTCCGGGAAATGGGCTACAATAGCCGTATTCCCATGGTCAAGCCACTTCTGAACTCAAGACAACGGAAGAGGCGTCTGACTTGGGCTAAGGAAAAGAAGCACTGGACAGTTGCACAGTGGTCCAAAGTCCTCTTTTCAGACGAAAGCAAGTTTTGTATTTCATTTGGAAGTCAAGGCGCCAGAGTCTGGAGAAAGGCTGGAGAGGAGCAAAATCCAAGTTGCTTGAAATCCAGTGTGAAGTTCCCACAGTCAGCGATGGTTTGGGGAGCCATGTCAGCTGCTGGTGTTGGTCCACTGTGTTTCATCAAGCCCAGAGTAAATGCAGCTGTGTACCAAGAGATTTTAGAGCACTACATGCTTCCGTCTGCTGAAAAGCTCTATGGAGATGAGGAATTCATTTTCCAGCATGATCTGGCACCTGCCCACAGTGCCAAAACCACCAGTAACTGGTGTACTGACCATGGCATTACTGTCCTCGATTGGCCTGCAAATTCCCCTGACCTGAACCCCATAGAGAATATGTGGGGTATTGGGAAGAAGAAGCTGAAAGACACCAGACCCAACAATGCTAATGAGCTAAAGGCCGCTATTGAAGCATCCTGGGCATCCATAACACCTCAGCAATGCCACAGGCTGATTGCCTCCATGCCACGCCGCATTGATGCAGTAATCCGTGCAAAAGGATTCCCAACCAAGTACTGAGTGCATTAATGGACATTTTCAAATGTTTGATTGTGTTTTGCTGTTATAAATCTTTTTTTTTTACTTGGTCTGAGGAACTATTCTAATTTTTTGAGATAGGATTTTTGAGTTTTCTTAAGCTGTATGCCATAATCAGCAATATTAAAATAATAAAAGGCTTGCAATATTTCAGTTGATTTGTAATGAATCCAGAATGTATGACATTTTTGTTTTTTTAATTGCATTACAGAAAATAAAGAACTTTATCACAATATTCTAATTTTCTGAGACAGTCCTGTATATATATCATAGCCTTGAAATAAAGGAATTTTCAGTTTATATCTGCATTTGGGTCCTGCTTGTTTCACAAACCGTGACATTACTCAGAGCAGAACAAAGAAAGAAGATATAATACATGTGAGACAGTAGGAGGGCAGAATGCAGAGGTCTATTTCTGTTTCTGTATTCATCAGGCTTTCGGAGAACCTTATGGCGCATTTCCACTGCAGGGCCTCGCACGGCTTAGTACGGTATAGTTAGGTCTTGGTAGGCCAAGCTCACTTTATGCTGCGTTTCCATTACAGTTTAGTAGCTGGGACAGTAACTATAGTAACGCAGTGTAAGCGGAGCCGTGACGTCATCTTCAATGCAAACCACAAAACCAACATCAGCTGTTAGCTGTTGGCTAACTCACAGCTCCTCATATCTGTTCAGAAACTAGACAAAAGTTAAACAAGTAAAAACTTGTCTGTGTCATGGTGAATACAGTCGCTGGTTTATTCAGGTCTGTAGGGCGTTGTGAGTGTGGACGGTCGGAGCATACAGTATACTGCGTTAGCTTAGCCGATCTCCATTTAGAAAACAAGCATTTTAAAAGGTTTTTCGCCTGCCGTCTTGTCTGCAGACTTGTCAAAGCATTAATTCATGGTTTTTACTAACCGGTATCAGTATGTTGTTACTTCGGCATCATTTTGAAACTTGTATTACAATTAAATCACGGTAAAATATGTTCATTTTGTTGTAGTTGTAGCCTCCTTGCCAGCGATTCTCTCTGACCAATCAGCAGTCGAGAGTGTTTAAGTCAGTTTAGCATATTCAGCCCGGTTGTTGGCCCGGTAAGAACCTCGATTTTGGAGGGTCAGAAAAAAGGTGAAATCGTAGCCCTGAGCCGGAACTACCCCTAGTGGAAAAGCAAAAATAATTGGGCCAGGTTTGGCACGGCACGCTTAAACCTTGCTACGCGCTACAGTGGAAATGTGCCATTAGACTACTGATGATCAGGATGCTGTTACCCCAGGAGATGTATATTTGTTCACAACGAAGGGCCCCAGTTTGAAATCACACAGCCGCAGGAACAGGTTGAACGCCGGCCCTGGAGAGACAAGGGGAGACATTTTAGAAACAGAGGATGTGTGGAGACAGGGTCCACCACCTTGGTGATTTTTATTGAAAGTCTCCTTCTCAGAGTTGAAAGTGAACATCAAAGAAGATATCACATCCTCCCCAGTGACTGATATCTCTCAGAAGACAGAGGGGGGTGAAATGAAACTGACCCACAAGCAGGCCGGCTTGTCGGCATGCCATGATGGCGGCGAAGATGCCGGCGCGCTCGTCCGGCCGCGTGCTCCGAGTCAGGAAACTAAAGATGCAGGAGCCCGCTCCCGCACCAACACCTGAGAGGGAGGCCTCGTGTTACACCTCCACATGCTGATACCATGAATACTGTACATGCTTTCAGTTTTCTTTCATGCGTGTGTGTTTGTGTCACCTGCTACAAGCCGACTGCCTAACAACAGCCATTTTGAGTATCCAAGAAAATACATGAAGTTACCTGAGGAGAAAAATCATCAGTATTGGACAGATAGCAATGGCGTTTTTTACCCAGGTTATGAAGCCAAATTACCTTTTGATCCGCTGATAGTTTTTTGAAAAAAGCAGAGTCGGACGAAGTACTCTATTTTTCGTTTTTAGAAATACCACAATGTAGAAATTACTCCAATACAAGTATTATTAGAATCAAACTATACTTTTATACTTTAAAAACAAACAAGTTAAGGCACTCATTGTATAGAATGGCCCTTTTCAGAATCATATATTTTAACACTGAGTAAAATCATTGAACAATTAATGTTTTAATAGAATTAATGCTTCAGCTAATAAAGTTGAGCTATTTCTTTCCCTTTTTTTCATAGGTATTTTTTATTTGCATAAATGTATAGTATGGTGTAAAAGATTTTAAAGGTGAATTATTGACAAATCACTAAGAAAGAGAACATTACAAAAATAGTGACGACATAAAAACAAGCAACAAGGTATTCCCAAATAATCTAAACAAACCCATATAGCCTTAATGTATACTTCATAAAAGGCTAAAATAACTAAAAAACATTTCACTCGGTTATTTTACTGTAAATAAAGTTTAGGTGGAGCTACTTTAAATCTATAAATAATACATCATGGTTTATTAGCTGTTTAATAGCTCTTATTATAATTAAAGGTCCCATCATATGTTTTTCCGGTTATTACCCGTCCCCTTGTGTGTTATGAAAGTGTTTATGCATGTAAACGATCTGCAAAGTCACAAACCCTCAAAGTACACCCTGTAGCGAGTAAAACTCTAAGACAGAAAATACCTGTCTATGCTGCCCCAGAACGCCTCGTTCAGATTTCTATTTTTCCATTTATTTCTTCCGGGGCCTATTGACGTCACTAAGTCTGGACCAATTGGGACACAGCTATAGAACAATAGGCACACCCTCTGCCAGGGCGGACTCCTGAGCAGCTCAGGCCCCGCGAGGCCCCCGGAGCGGACAATGTGAGGTGGATTTCCCGCTGTGTTTCCCTGGATGCTGGATATAGACTAAGTTCCATGTTAGCGGGACATTACCGAGCTCACGATTCCGCCCCGCAAGGCCCCCGGAGCGGAGAGTGTGAGGTGGATTTCCCGCTGTGTTTAACCAGGAAGCGACACCAGTAATCCACCTCACACTGTCCGCTCCTCAAACCCCACAGGGCGGAGCAGCGAGCATGGCACCCACGCAGGAGCTCCAACAAGGCGTGTAAGACAGAGAGTGAATACAAATACTATAGAGATTCTGTATGAGAAAACCAATGTGATTTTGGAACATTGAAAAATGTAAATCTATTCTAGTAGACCTCAACAATGGTAGCAGGAAATGGAAATACCTGTGCCTTAAAATTGTACTTTAGTACAGTACTTGAGTAAATGTACTTTGTTACTTTCCACCATTAAAGTCATGCCAATGGCTCCTAAATTCTGACTGTCATCATGTGATTTGTCTCGTGTTTTATTACTCACCGACAATCTCAAATAGATTTGAGAAGAGGATGATGGTCTTTGTAGTCTTGCTGCGGTCGGACCACAATCCGAAAAGCGGGGCGGTGAGAAGGCCGCTCAGACTGAAGGCAGACAGACCCAGGCCCAGGAAGTAGGGGGGGGCCTCCAAAATCTGCAGATACCTCCATATTGTCGGCAGAATGACGGCTGACCATCACAGAAGGATGGAGTAGGAAACAGAGGGAAGATGTGTAAACAACAAGCTTTGTTTACCCGCAAAAACTGAGGTTACCTACTGTAACCCCAGCTTCTATGAGTAAATGGCGCAGCCCTCTAAGGCTATCGCTATTGGGTAATCCCCCTGCGCCCCCGCGCAGCACTGAAACACTTGTAGTCCACGCCCACCCACAAGGTGGGCCCCACCCTCGGGCCTCCTTCCGGTATAAATAGGAAGGTGGCCCGGCAATCTGCTCCCATACAACATAACTTTCTTCAGCTATTCGTAGAGCCAGTGGGGCCCCGCACTTAGAGGGCTGCGCCATTTACTCATAGAAGCTGGGGTTACAGTAGGTAACCTCAGTTCTATTTCGTATATGGCTTCGCCCTCTAAGGCTATCGCTATTGGGTTAAGGGCGAAGCATGATGTAGTCTGCGCCCCACTGGGTCCACCCGGCACTAGAAGCACAGACATACCTGCTCAATAACACCCCCCTGCCTGATGTGCCATGCGTAATGGCTCATCACCGTACCTGGAACATAGCAAAACATGCCTATCTTCCCGACGGGGTGAAGGCTGGGAACAATACATACCGGCCGCTGTGAGAAAGTAGAGACGAAAGTCCCACCTCGTCCTGCGATCGTAGTGGGGGAACAGCAGCTCTCTGCATGTCAGACAGGTAGGAGAGCGCCCAGCTGGATCCCTGACGTCACTCACTCTGACCAGGCACTCCGTACAAAGTGTGTCAGAGGAAAAAGGAACATCCCTCCTATAAGAGGGGAAAAGGGCCGCTCTCCGCGTGCCGAGAGGCAGGAGAGAGGGGCACAGCTGGCTCCCTGACGTCACTCACTCCGACAGGACACCCAGTACAGGGTGTGTCAGAGAGGAATGGGAGAAATCCCTCAAATAAAATTGAATAAACGAACAGGGGGAAGACCAAGATGCAGCCGTGCAAATATCTTCCACTCCACATTCCTCCGTGCAAAGCCGTGGAGGAGGAAATTCCTCTGGTGGAGTGCGCATTGACGTTCTCCGGGAGCTCCACCCCAGAGGAGACATGCCTGTGACACAGCCTCACACAACCTGTGTGACAGCCGCTGTGCAGACAGAGGTTGCCCGATCGAGCGCTCTCTATAGTGCACAAACAGGCGCTGAGAATGGCGCAAGGCAGCCGTGCGCGCCACTAGCAAGACAGCGCGCGCACAGGACAGAGGAGATTTAGAAAAATAGCGGGGGTAAAAACCGCGCAAGACACTGTTCCTGGGATGACAGGAGTGTTTCTTGTATCCCATGGAACTGCTGGGGGGAGAGGCTTCTCTGTGAAGTGACGTAATGGTCTTTCATGGTGACGAGCCACGCCATCGCCGCCGCTGCCCGTGAGGCAAAAGGGCTGCGAGGGAGTTTCCACACGCTGCCTTTCACTCCGTCTCTCCTCATGAGGCGCGTACACGCCCAGGGGATGAGAGGTGTGTGCATGCTGTCCACACGAGGCGTTATAACGGTGCTCGTGGTTATTATGACCGTGTGTAGGAGGCATATCTGGGACAGAGGAATGCCTCGAGTTCTGCAGTTTATAAACCAATAGGTTAAAACAGCAGGCTTCTGCAGCGAATGAACCACCTCTGGAGTGTCCCCCTGTTGGAAGAGACTCAGGGGGACCATCACGTGACCAGCTGACGCCAACGCCGAGCAGCTGCGTCACGGAGAGGGCTGTGTGGGTTGTGACACGCCGGAGGAGAGCTGTCAGTTCTTCCCCTCGCTGCCGCGAGAGTCGCGCTCTCATGCTGGCTGAGTTTAACTCCACTCCCAGATAAACGATTGTCTGAGAGGGAAGAGGACAGCTCTTCTTCCAATTTATTATGAAACCCAGGCTTTGACAGATGCGATACGAGATGTACCGTCTGTAAAGCGACTTCCTCCCTGGTGCGAGCCAGCAAATAGCAGGTCGTCCAGAGGAAACACACTCTCATCCCTCCTCTGTGTAGTGGCTCCAGCCTCTCTACACAAATGCGAGGAGCCAGGAAATATCCGAACGGCAGACGATTGTCTGGTCTGATATTCCCTGAATGGAAAACGCAGGAATTTCCTGTGTTTCGGGATGATGGGTACGTGGAAGTATGCATCCTTCAGGTGGAAGTGAACCAGTCGTCCTGGTGAAAACATTCCAGCACCTGTTTGATCGTCAGCATGTGGAATACTGACAGATCCAGGATGTCTCATTCCCCCAGTCTTTTTCGGGATTAGAAAAATAACGGGAGTGAAAACCCCTGATTTTCCTCCCTTTGAGGAACCCTGGAAATATCCTCTTTCAACAGGAGTTCCAGCAGCTCGGATTGGAGCGCAAGACATAGCTTCTGGGAGGACATGAGTGTTTCCTGTATCCCATTGAACTGTGGGGGGGGTGAGAGGCGAACTGCAGGACGTATCCTCTGCTGATCAGCCTGCTCATCCATCTGTCCATCAGACACACGCGCTGCCACTCTGAGAAACACTCTAAGAGCGGGCGCACATGCTCGAGATGTTCTGTGGTCGTCATGGCAACGAGCCACGCCAGGGAGTCTCCACACGCTGCGTTTCACTCCGGCTCTCATCATGAGGCGTGTACACGCTCAGGGGATGAATGGAGGTGTGTGCAGTGCTGTCCACACGAGGCGTTATAACAGCGCTCATGGGTTTATTATGACCGTGTGTAGGAGGCGTATCTCGGACAGAGGAATGCCGCGAGCTCTGCAGGTTATTAACCGAGGTTAAAACCGGCAGGCTTCTGCAGCGAGCCCTGCTGTCTACTTAATCAACAGATTAGTGGCAGCCGGCTTAATTACCGGCTCCGCTTCCTCGGAGGCTCTCGCGGAGCAGACAAGGAGCGGGGGAGCTTCACTCCCCTTTGACTCGCCGCAGGGAGACCCTGTCTCTGGGGTGGCGGGGGAGCGGAGACGTGGCATGGAGCCCCTGCAGCCGCCGGGGCGGTTGCTGTGGGCGTCTCTCCGCTTGCGGCCTCCTGTGGCCGGCGTGGACGCCGCGGCTGCTGCGGGCGTTGGTGCCGCTGTGGCAGATCAGCCGACTGGAGCCAGCTGTACATGCTGGCGAATGCCGTCCACCTGTTCCGCGGCCGTCTTCATGGACTCCACCATGGCGTGGAACTGGGGTCCGAACAGCCCGTCCGGGCTGATTGGAGTGTCCAGTAGCACTTTTCTGGCCGTCTCCGTAACAGACGCCGCCGCGCTGTGGTGGCGGAGAGGGGGAAAGCATGTTCGGCCGCCAAGCTGGCACCCTGCTCCGACTCTGTCTCCCCCGTCCGGGGGAGAGGAGGGAGGGGAGAACCGAACGGTGAACCGTGGAGGGAGGCGGGGCATTGCCCTCGCCGCCGCTGCCCGTGAGGCGAAAGGGCTGCGAGGAAACCTCCACACGCTGCGTTTCACTCCGGCTGTCATCATGAGGCGTGTACACGCTCAGGGGATAAGTGGAGGTGTGTGCAGTACTGTCCACATGAGGCGTTATACCGGCGCTCATGGGTTATGACCGTGTGTAGGAGGCGTATCTCGGACAGAGGAATGCCGCGAGCATGCTTCTGCAGGGAGCCCTGCTGTCTACTTGATCAACAGATTAGTGGCAGCCGGCTTAATTACCGGCTCCGCTTCCTCGGAGGCTCTCGCGGAGCCGACCAGGAGCGGGGGAGCCTCACTCCCATTTGACTCGACGCCTGGAGACCCTGTCTCTGGGGTGGCGGGGGAGCGGAGACGTGGGACGGAGCCCCTGCAGCCGCCGGGGCGGTTGCTGTGGGCGTCTCTCCGCTTGCGGCCTCCTGTGGCCGGCGTGGATGCCGCGGCTGCTGCGGGCGTTGGTGCCGCTGTGGCAGCTCAGCCGACTGGAGCCAGCTGTACATGCTGGCGAATGCCGTCCACCTGTTCCGCGGCCGTCTTCATGGACTCCACCATGGGGTGGAACTGGGGTCCGAACAACCCGTCCGGGCTGATTGGAGCGTCCAGTAGCACTTTTCTGGCCGTCTCCGTAACAGACGCCGCCGTGCTGTGGTGACGGAGAGGGGGAAAGCATGTTCGGCCGCCAAGCTGGCACCCTGCTCCGACTCTGTCTCCCCCGTCCGGGGGAGAGGAGGGAGGGGAGAACCGAACGGTGAACCGTGGAGGGAGGCGGGGCAGGAGTTGCTTTGGACTCCTGCCCGGCACTCTGCACCAGGGACACGAGGCCCCGTCCGCGGGCTCGTAAGCCTGGACGGGCCAATCGTACTCCTCGGCCACAGCAGCAAGAGTGTCCGCTCTCCGCTTCCTGTCACCCGAGGGGAGACGAGCGCAGTGCATGCTACCTGCTGGTTTAGAGCCGCGTACGCGTGCTCTGACCCCCGGCAGGATTCGCATACTGCTTTTATCTCTGCAGGTCATAACTCATTATGAACCCAGAGCCACATGAGGGACAACCACGGACGCAGTTGTTGCTCATGATGATTCTCAATTGCTGTGCTTCAGTAACTGTGCTGGTTTGCTGAAAAAAAGAGGGAACAGATTGCCGGGCCACCTTCCTATTTATACCGGAAGGAGGCCCGAGGGTGGGGCCCACCTTGCGGGTGGGCGTGGACTACAAGTGTTTCAGTGCTGCGCGGGGGCGCAGGGGGATTACCCAATAGCGATAGCCTTAGAGGGCGAAGCCATATACGAAATAGAACATATATTTCTATTAAATATCAGGCAAAATGCCAGGCGGATTCTAATCTAATGAGCTTTTTATCTCACGTCTTCAAATCTATGCTTCAAATCCATAAAGCTGTCAGATTCCACCTACCGTACTCGATGCCGCTCAGCATAAATATCAGTCCGATGGTGAGAAAAGTTAGATTCCTCTTCTGCTGATTATCCATAGCGACTTTTTTCTGCCTCTTTTTTATACACAGACCTCTGGCTGCGCTTGTTGTTCAGAAATGTTGTACAGAGGCATAATCAGATAACAGGACACACTGTGAGTCCAATTACAACACAGGCCGGGGAAACTGCAAGGAATTTGTCCCGCCATTGTGCGAGGACATTTCAGAACTTCTTCACCACACGAGGCTCAACAGGGGCGAGATGTGAAAAACTGAATATATAAAAACCTGCAAAGAAAACAACATGGTCCAGTTTGAGATGTTCCCATTAGGCATTTATGTTAAAAATTGAATTCTGTTTGAGGCCCGTCGGAGATGCAGTGCCACGACGCTGTCAGCCTCACGGTCAGGGCAATGTCTCTAGTTACCAGGTGGGGTAAAGTGCACTGAGCTTCGTCAATATTTAATCGTGTTTTCTCCGGTTTCATCAAAAGCACTTGATGCTAGCACTTGCTAGCACTCGATGCTAGCACTGCTGCTGCGAAGAAGTAGTGAAGACGTGTGCCAGACTCATCTGCCCTCCTGTAGGTTAAAACTGTGAAGAACTTTGTACAAAAGAGACTCGGTTATTCACAAACACCATACATCACACACAGTAATAAAAAGATATGGGTGGAATCAGATAAGCTATGTAAAGCCGTACCCTCAAATGTGCAGTAAAAGGTTATGGGAAATATTCCCCAAAAACAAAACGCTGTATTGTATTAAATAGTGAATACATTAGGTATGACAGCGCTGTCTGTTTTATTGAACGGGTGGCTCGATTTTCAAGCTGCTGTGCTTCTCCTAGCCCTGGGCTTGTTATAATAAACAGAACTGTCACCACATTAATACCTCCATGTGTTTTTCCAGAAACCCATGAATAATACAGGGTGTTTGAGTGTTTGAATAACGCAAATACACTCGCTCAGCATCTTGCACTCGTTTCACACGGTGCAGGGACAATCTGAGAGGTTTCTGCTCAAATAGGCCTGCAGGACAGGAAATGTGGCAGAACACACATGTTCGGATCAGTATCTCTTATTGTAAAGGTGTATTGTCATGTAAACATTTCCGAAAATTCAGCTTTTATTCAAATTGTAGATTTCCTACTTTACCCAGTTTTCTTATCATATTAATGTCAACATCTTTGACAATTGGACTGAAGAAAAATACATTTAAAGACAACTTAATGTCAGGGTTGGGGAAAAATAGGACCCAAATGCAGATTAAAGAGGGAAGCAGGTTTCAAAATGAAACAAAAGGCGAGCTTTATTCACAAATGCTGAAACAAAACAAGAATCCAAGAACAGGTACGAGGTAGCATCCAAACAAAGGTGACTGTGACCAACATAAAGGGGGACATGAACGACAAATAATGAACCAACACTGAACACAGGAAGAGACAAGACTAAATACAGGGAGGGGTAATCACGAGACACACCAGGGAAACTAACGACAGGGAGGACAGAACAGTAAAATAACCCCAAAACTAGACACACAAAAACTCAAACCCTGACATAACCCCCCCCCTCAAGGGACAGATTCCAGACGTCCCTACACAAAGTCAAACATTTCTACCTATGCTGTAAAATGTATTATCTCTTCGATTTACACACGGCATCTATTGCACGTCTGTCCGCCCTGGGAGAGGGATCCCTCCTCTGTTCCTCTCCCTGAGGTTTCTCCCATTTTTTCCCTTTCAACTGTGGGTTTTCTCCGGAAGTTTTTCCTTGTACGATGTGAGGGTCTAAGGATAGAGGGTGTCGTTTTTTCTCATACTGATATTCTGAACAATCTGTGCTATTGTATTAGCTGTGAAGTGTCTCTACTGTAGGCTATTTTTATTATATGTACAGCACTTTGGCTCGACCAAAAATCGTTTATAAATTTGCTATATAAATAAAACTTGATTTGATTTGATTTGAGTTCAAACTGGGTGGGTGGAGGGGGTCCGGAGGACGGGTCTGGATCAACAGCCCAGGAAAGGCATAGTTCATTGAGGGGTTCTCGGACGGACGGTCCGGGGGCAAGGCAGAGTCCATGGTGGGGGTCTCGGGCGGACGGGCCGGGGGAAAGGCGGGGTCCATGGAGGGGGTCTCAGGCGGACGGTCCGGGGGCAAGGCAGAGTCCATGGAGGGGGTCTCGTGCGGATGGCCCGGGGGCAAGGCAGAGTTCATAAAGGGGCGAAGGCCACAGCGAGCAAACTCAGGGGGCTGAGCATGAGGGGGAAGGCAGCAGCTGGAAGAGTCAGGGAGCCGGGCCCGAGGGCTAGGGCCGCTGCCGGGAAAGTCAGGGGGCCGGACTCTAGGGCGAAGACCGCGGCTCTCAGGGGGTCGGGATCGAGGACGAAGACCGCGGCTCTCAGGGGGCCGTGCTCGAGGGCGAAGAAGGCGGCGACGGGACAACTCCGGAGGACGGGCAGGTAGGCGCTGAAGAGACAGCTCCGGAGACCGGGCAGGACCCGGTGTCGGACGGACAGGAACCGGAGCCGGTGGGACAGGCGTAGACGAGATCCTGGACATGACATGGGCTGGTGTCAATGGGACCCCGGATGGAGCAAGGGCTGGTGTCGATTGGACCACCAACGCAACTGGGCAAGGAGTAGGCAGGACCCCCGGTGGGACAGGTGTCGGTAGGATCCCCCACGGAAAAGGACAAGGAGTTGGCAGGACCCCCGGCGAGACAGGTGACGGCTTGACCTCCAACGGAACAGGACATGGGGTTGGCAGAACTCTCAGCGGAAACCCCAACGGCACAGGACATAGGGTTGGCAGGACCCCCGGCAGAAAAGTTGTCGGCGGGGCCTCCAACGGCATAGGACATAGGGTTGGCAGGACCCCCGGCAGAGGAGTAGTCGGTGGGACCCCCAACGGGACAGGACATGGAGTCGGTAGGACCCCCAGCTGAACCTCCAACGGCACAGGACATAGGGTTGGCAGGACCCCCGGCAGAAGAGTAGTCGGCGGGACCTCCAACGGCACAGGACATAGGGTTGGCAGGACCCCCGGCAGAAGAGTAATCGGCGGGACCCCCAACGGGACAGGACATAGGGTTGGCAGGACCCTCGGCAGAACAGTAGTCGGCGGGGCCTCCAACGGCACAGGACATAGGGTTGGCAGGACCCCCGGCAGAAGAGTAGTCGGCGGGACCCCCAAGGGGACAGGACATGGAGTTGGCAGGACCTCCAGCTGAAACTCCAACTGACCAGGACATTGGGTAGGGACTTGAGAGGGGACTCGAGAGGTGACTTGAAAGAGGACTTGAGAG
Source organism: Notothenia rossii (assembly GCF_949606895.1). Taxonomy (NCBI): domain Eukaryota; kingdom Metazoa; phylum Chordata; class Actinopteri; order Perciformes; family Nototheniidae; genus Notothenia; species Notothenia rossii. The sequence continues at coordinate 50,493,253 of NC_136907.1, read as the reverse complement.
GGAACTTGATAGGGAACTCGAGAGGGAACTCGAGAGGTGACTTGAGAAGGAACTCGAGAGGAGACTCGAGAGGGGACTCGAGAGGGAACTCGAGAGGAGACTCGAGAGGGGACTCAAGAGGAGACTCGAGAAGAGACTCGAGAGGTGACTTGAGAGGTTACTTGAGAAGAGACTTGAGAGGGGACTTGAGAGGGGACTTGAGAAGAGACTTGAGAGGTGACTTGAGAAGGGACTTGAGAGGGGACTCGAGAAGGGACTGGAGAGAGGACTTGAGAAGGAACTTGAAAGAGCCGGAACTATGGCTGTTGGGCACGGAACAGAAGCCTGGACCCTGGCTGTGTGAGCCAGGTAATGGAGCACGGAAGCATGGCTGTGTGGGCCGGTACCGGTGCACGGATCCATGGCTTTGCAGGCCAGTTCTGGAGCCGGAACCATGGCTGCTGGGGCCAGTGCCGGAGCCGGAAACATGGCTGCAGGGGCCGGTGCTGGAGCCGGAAACATGGCTGCAGGGGCTCGGGCTGGTAGCCTGGACTTGGGTCTCCTTCTCTTAGGAGCCTTTTGGAGGCTCCGTGGACCTCCAAAAGCCAGACGAGACCCATCAAAGGCATTCTCGAAAGAAGCTATGTTGGCAACTGTGGCAGGAAGGGAGCTAGCATGCCTGGGTCTAGCAGGGCGGGAAACACATGTCTGGAGGAAGTCCATAATCCAGCCAGGTAAGAACTTCACTAACCCTGGTTTCTCTGTTGCCCTCTGGTATGCCTCTGCCAGGGTAGCCCTCTTTTGCTTCACACTGGTTGCTCCCCTCCATTTACCATAGCTGCAAGCCAGCAAGTAGGTAAATGAATACAACTCCACTTCAAATGGATCATCTGCTGGGTCCATATGTGGTTGGTTCATTCTGTCAGGGTTGGGGAAAAATAGGACCCAAATGCAGATTGAGGAGGGAAGCAAGTTTCAAAATGAAACAAAAGGCGAGCTTTATTCACAAAAACTGAAACAAAAACAAGAATCCAAGAACAGGTACGAGGTAGCATCCAAACAAAGGTGACTGTGACCAACATGAAGGGGGACATGAATGACAAATAATGAACCAACACTGAACACAGGAAGAGACAAGACTAAATACAGGGAGGGGTAATCACGAGACGAGAAACAGCCGGGCAGGGGAGGAGAAACACAAGGGCAACAGGTGAACACAATCAGACAATTAGACACACAAGGGAAACTAACGACAGGGAGGACAGAACAGCAAAATAACCCCAAAACTAGGCACACAAAAACTCAAACCCTGACACTTAACGCCTGAAACACCTTCATTGGACTCCTTTGTTTACTTCAGTAACATAGTGACATCACTAGGTAACAGTCTCGCTCCTATTAGCAGTACTCTGACACATTGTATGATAGTTTAAGGGGCGGGACATCTCCCTTCAATTTTGTATAATACTTTTATTTTATTTTTAATTATTCACTTGTACTCTTTCCAAACATCTTTAGAATACATTTAAAAAATGCTTCAGGAAAACTACTTTTTGGAAATAGGTTGAAATAAGTAAAAAAGACAATATTAGAGTATTACTATTTTTCAACCAAATAATGCTATGCTTTTGTTTAGAGTCTGGTGGGTTGGGATATGTAGTGCTGTCTTCTTCTAGTCATAAAAAAGTACTTTCAGTCATTTTCAAATAGATGCTGCTATTTCCCAAGTGTTAGCCTCAGAGGGATGAGGGGGGATTTAAAAGTAATCAAATTGAATGATGTAACATGTGATCAAGAAGGGATTCATTCATCTTTTCCATGACAAACTGCTACAGCTGAGCATCACAGGCCCACTGAGAGTCCATTAGCATCCTACCTTCCTTACCTGTGCTCGTCTCTATAGAAACACACAGGGGGGTGGAAGGTGTTGTCGCAGTCACCTTTGAGCCTTGGTAAACAACAGGAAGTCCCCCAGTGAACAAAAGGCAATCTGGTCAGTCACCTGGCACGCTACAGTGGAAGATCAGCTGTAGACAGGGCATTACACTTTGAGATAGTGAGCAGCTTGTTAGGTGGACATACTTTGGGCTGGAGGTGCCTGAGACAAAGAGGAGTGGGAATGTTCTTGAACACAGCTTCTCCCCGGAGATCGTTCACCATCCCCATCAACATCAACCTGCAGGGTGCTCGGAGGCGGCAGACACGGTATGAGAGTAAGGACTGAAAAACACTGGGTGGTCTTCATAGGTTTTAACAATGCTTCACATTCTGATTTAGAACTCTTGGACACATATTGACATGTATGATTAAACAAACGTTGTCTGAGAAGTTTAGAATTTAATTAAAGGGACATCCTGCAGATAAAGCTAATTAAAGAGACGGTTAGCCCAATATGAAAAGTTCCGATTTTCCTCTTACCTGTAGTGATTGCTATCAACCCTAGTCTTAGTGTGAGTTGCTGTTAGTTGGAGATACTGACAGTAAAGTTGCTAACCAAAGGCACCAACAAAAAGCATTTGCAAAACTGAAAAGCAATGCCTTTTCTAGTAATCATGGCCCTGTTACTCAAGATAATCCACAGACTTGTGGAAAGCAGTTCTATAAAGAAACTTTTATCTATATTGTATAACCACACAAAGGAACTGCTAAATACTCATGAAATAGAGACTGGTGGCAGAGTGGGATTTTAACATCAATAGCGCCCTTGTCTAAGCCAAGCTTTAACGTGAGCTAGCTCAAGAAAGCCTCATGTCTACAGTAGATTCACACCTCCTTCTACAAGGGGATACCTTTTCATGTTGGGAAAATGGTAAACATTCTACCTGCTAAAGAACAGTGGGTTAGCATAGTTATTGTGAGCACCTTATCATGCTAATGTTAGTATTTAGCCCAAAGCACCACTGTAAGTTTAGCCGCAAAGAGCTCTCTCAAAAACATGGCAGTAAAATACTAAATTGGCAGAGTGTCACGATCTGTCTGTGTTGTGTTTTGTCTTGTCTAGATCTGTCTTTGGTTTTCTGTCTGCGTTGTGTCTTGTCTAGATCTGTCTTTGGTTTTCTGTCTGCGTTGTGTTTTGTCTTGTTTAGATCTGTCTGTGGTTCCCTTTCGTTAGTTTCCCTGGTGTGTCTAATTTACCCGATTGTGTTCACCTGGTGTCCCTGGGTTTTCTCCTCCCTCCTCACCTGTGTCTTGTTTGTGTGATTAGTCTTGTGTGTGTTTAAGTTCTGGTTTTTCTGTCTGTCTTTGTCGGTTCGTCTTGTGTAATGACTTGGTCTGCGGTGAGTGTTCTGTTCAGTCTTTGTTAATAGTTTAGCCTTGAAATAAAGGAGTTATTTTTGTCACTTTAATCTGCATTTTTGGTCCTGCTTCCTACACACACCGTAACACAGAGTCCTCCTTTAAAGTTCCTTCTCATTGAAACACTGCCAATTGAACTCTATATATTAATTTAAAAAAAAAATTAAAAGCTAAATGAAAAAAGAGAAAGTCCTGATGCAAGATATCTGAAAAAATGCAAATGTGCCTTATTTCCAAAACGATTTGAATCGGAGATGTTCAGCCCTGAAGGGGAATCATGTAGTTTGAATAGAAAATGTATCAAATAAATCAAATCCATTTGTCGCACATTACATTTGTTGACGCCTTGAATCAAAATTTTAATTTGTATCACTCTTGGATAAAATGTGTGTGTGTGTGTGTGTGTGTGTGTGTGTGTGTGTGTGTGTGTGTGTGTGTGTGTGTGTGTGTGTGTGTGTGTGTGTGTGTGTGTGTGTGTGTGTGTGTGTGTGTGTGTGTGTGTGTCACAGAGAGCTCCTCCACACAGCAGCAGCGCGAGAGTGGCGCAGAGGGCTGGATGTGTGGGGGGGGCCGCAGCGAGCTCGGACCCAGGTGTCGAGTGTTGGGGAGGACCGAGCCATCCTGCTGAGCTTCGCCATGATGGCCTTCTCCGTGCTCATGTTCTTTGTGGTCTTCATCACTATGGTCCAACCTTATGTGAACAGGTAGTTTGTGATGATGACTTTTGACAGTGGCAGAATGTTATGTGCTTTTTAACAATACAATTAGGTCTGCAACTAATAATCTTTCTTTGATTGAACTGGTGATTATCATTTTTCTTCAATGGGAGACTGTTTAGTTAAATGTCTGACCAAAATCTAAAATCTATTATCAGAGTTTGTATGCAAACTATGTTTTCGGAGCGCATTTCTACCAAGAAAAACAAAAGCTCGACCAAAGACCTATACCCACCAGGGCGTTGTCTTTTAGCATCAATGATAAATATACACGTGACAGGTCTGAGCCTCTCATACAACCTCTCTGCCTCTGCTTCTGCAACGCTGCTGCTTTCTACCGAACCACCACCCCATCATCCACCTGTAGGCTCTGGGGGATAGCTATTTAATCATTAATCCTCAACAGTTATGTAAAAAATATTTGCTCGGAGCCTGGACGCCAAACTCAAACTATTTGCTGCTGTTGACAAACATTGCAAATGTAATTTTTCTGACTGAAATGTATTTTTTGGCACTCGTTTTTGCTATAAACACTTGCATAGACCAACAATGTTTTAAGGCAAAAGTTTCACGAGAAAATAAAGGCATACAGATTTATATTATCTTGTAGACTCCATTGTTAGAACCAAAACAGCAAACCTTATTTACCTCCAACCTGGACCAAGTTGATTTATACCAGATCCACTCATTCTATTTTTACTCACAAAAAAATCACAAGTGCTCAAAGAACCAATGCTGGCTTTTCCAATGTTTGCATGTTAGCATGCCATTTTTTTTAAATTAGTACAAAAGAAAAAAAAAAAAGTGCAGCTTTTTGGTCATAAGCCAAAATACCCTAAGGAATAAAATGCACGTGCGTAAAACTTGTAATGGCAAACTACTATATGCATGTCACGATGTGGACCTATGAAAGTGGAAGAAAGGCTAATGGATCACCAACGTCCAGATTTGTCCTCTGTTTACGCTCAAAATCAATAGTTGAGCTGTTGAGATATTTAGACCAAAGTGATAGTCGGACCAACTGACAGACCAGCATTGCCACGTGTAGCATATTTAAATAAAATGTTAAGTTTGACCTGTCAAAAATAAGACAATATACATTTTTAAGATAGTAAGTATTTCATAATTGTGTGTGTTGAGTATTATAATGCATAGCTTTTAATCAATTTTTTGGAAGAAATGGGCTTCCATACAATTTGCTAAAATAGGCACAAAAAAACATACCTCACATCAGAGATCTAAGAAAGGAAAAAAAAGAAGACACTGCCTTTCTGGTGTGAATCTGTCTATGGGTACTGGAGCTGTTCCTCTTTGTTTTCAAGTAACTGGGAGGAGGGGGTCCGCTGTGTGCTGCTGCAGGCTGACATCCTGGAGGAATGGGTGGACTGCAGAGGTGTGAGCACCGTGCCGTGCCTCAGGGTGACGGTGAACCTCAGCGACTCCAATCAGAGGGCTCTCCTCCACTTTGACGAGGAGTCTCTCCTCCTCGCTCCTGAGGTAGAGTTTTATGTCAGTCAACTAACTCCAGGTTTAAAGTCCCACCCTTCAGCTGAATGCACTGTGGGTTTGGATCTGATTTATATGGTGGCCGACAGAGGCAAACGCGTAACAACGGCCCAAAATACTTACATTTTAGAGAAATACGCTACAGTCTCAAAAACTATGCAAATGAAAAAAGCACCAAAAAACATGTGCACCGTTTACTAAAAGCGTTTCATAAACTAAACGCTGTAAACACAAAATGCAGCAAATCAAAAATAGCTGCAAGAAGCTCAAAAAACAATGGAAACGGGGACAATAAAAAGTGATGCACACAGCTGGGACTAGAAGCGCTTGTTGACTTTCAGGGATTAAAAAGTTGACCTGTCACTCTCGCAGAGTTAGTCTGTTTTATAATTTTAAGTATTTTGTCAGTATATTAGCTTTGTTAGCTAGCTAGCTTACAGCAGATCTGCATTAATATTTTAAGGAATCATGTGATCACAGTCAAAATAATCCAATCGAATGTACATTTTAGGTGAAAAAGTTTCTTCTTTTTTATGTGTTTTAGAACATTTGTGGTTTTTTATTTGCATTGTTCTTAAAAGTGCAGCACATTGTCTCCAAACGGAAATCTTTTTGGCCGTTGTAACGTGTTTGCACCTGCCACAGTATAAAACAAATACAGAACATATTGAAATGCCACTATTAGATAAGGATAGGAATAAGTTGTATATACAGGTGATGAAGCTAAATTACTTACATACAGTATACATACAGTATACTTAACATAACAAATAAAATAAGAAAAACTCGTTAGCACCTGTCAGCCACCGTTCCTACCAGACTGTCGTTTAGGATAGTGGATTTGAGCATTAAGACTTAATGTGCTACAACTTACAATAGGACTACTCTGTGAAGTATATCTTTGTGGCAGGCATCCAAGCAAGGACATTAGCAAGCTTCTGAGAAAGAAGTGAAAGTAAAAAGCTGAACTAACTGACAGGATGGACAAGTGGAAACGTTCTGCACCCTTGTGAGTAAAACAGCAGATATTACAGGACTGTCTCAGAAAATTAGAATATTGTGATAAAGTTCTTTATTTTCTGTAATGCAATTAAAGAAACAAAAAAGTCATACATTCTGGATTCATTACAAATCAACTGAAATATTGCAAGCCTTTTATTATTTTAATATTGCTGATTATGGCATACAGCTTAAGAAAACTCAAATATCCTATCTCTAAATATTAGAATATCATGAAAAAGTATACTAGTAGGGTGTTCAACGAATCACTTGAATCGTCTAATTAACTCGAAACACCTGCAAGGGTTTCCTGAGCCTTGAAAAACACTCAGCTTGGTTCAGTAAACTAAATCACAAGTATGGGGAAGACTGCTGATCTGACTGCTGTCCAGAGGACCGTCATTGACACCCTCCATCAGGAGGGTAAGACACAAAAAGAAATTTCTCAAAGAGCAAGCTGTTCACAGAGTGCAGTTTCAAAGCACATCCACAAAAAGTCTGTTGGAAGGGGGAAATGTGGCAGGAAACGCTGCACAACCAAGAGAGATGACCGCAGCCTTAACAGCATTGTGAAGAAGAGTCGCTTCCAGAATTTGGGGGAGCTTCAAAGACAGTGGACTGAAGCTGGAGTCCAGGTATCAAAAGTCACTGTTCACAGACGTGTCCGGGAAATGGGCTACAATAGCCGTATTCCCATGGTCAAGCCACTTCTGAACTCAAGACAACGGAAGAGGCGTCTGACTTGGGCTAAGGAAAAGAAGCACTGGACAGTTGCACAGTGGTCCAAAGTCCTCTTTTCAGACGAAAGCAAGTTTTGTATTTCATTTGGAAGTCAAGGCGCCAGAGTCTGGAGAAAGGCTGGAGAGGAGCAAAATCCAAGTTGCTTGAAATCCAGTGTGAAGTTCCCACAGTCAGCGATGGTTTGGGGAGCCATGTCAGCTGCTGGTGTTGGTCCACTGTGTTTCATCAAGCCCAGAGTAAATGCAGCTGTGTACCAAGAGATTTTAGAGCACTACATGCTTCCGTCTGCTGAAAAGCTCTATGGAGATGAGGAATTCATTTTCCAGCATGATCTGGCACCTGCCCACAGTGCCAAAACCACCAGTAACTGGTGTACTGACCATGGCATTACTGTCCTCGATTGGCCTGCAAATTCCCCTGACCTGAACCCCATAGAGAATATGTGGGGTATTGTGAAGAAGAAGCTGAAAGACACCAGACCCAACAATGCTAATGAGCTAAAGGCCGCTATTGAAGCATCCTGGGCATCCATAACACCTCAGCAATGCCACAGGCTGATTGCCTCCATGCCACGCCGCATTGATGCAGTAATCCGTGCAAAAGGATTCCCAACCAATTACTGAGTGCATTAATGGACATTTTCAAATGTTTGATTGTGTTTTGCTGTTATAAATCTTTTTTTTTTACTTGGTCTGAGGAACTATTCTAATTTTTTGAGATAGGATTTTTGAGTTTTCTTAAGCTGTATGCCATAATCAGCAATATTAAAATAATAAAAGGCTTGCAATATTTCAGTTGATTTGTAATGAATCCAGAATGTATGACATTTTTGTTTTTTTAATTGCATTACAGAAAATAAAGAACTTTATCACAATATTCTAATTTTCTGAGACAGTCCTGTATAAGGAGATGCTCTCATGCAGCACTTCTGCTCCATTCAGAGGAATTATAGGAAAGAAAATTCTGTACCAGTTCTGCACATGAAAAATAGAGAAAAAACACTAAATCAAAAAAGAACCTTGCAGCTCGTCTCCCTGATTGCAATCAGCCGACTGTATCAAGCAGCCCCCTTGATAAAAAATTACACTTGAATCATCTTTTTCTTTCTCAGTGTTTTTACATTCCCAAATGTCAGACGGACAGAGCAGAGCTGGAGGATGAAGTACTGAAGGTGAAGAGCAGCCTGGACTCTCAGATGGGGGTCACCTCGTCGTGCATCGCTGACCCCTCAGGGCACCCCAGGGACGTCATCCTAAACAGGAAGTACACCCTGAGGATCGCTCTGTTTACCCTGCTGTGGCCCGGCCTGATGCTGGGGGGGGGGGCTCTGCTGGTGGGGCTGGTGAAGCTGACGCAGTGCTTAGCCCACCTCTCCTCGGGGAGCAGTGTGGCTGCAGAGGGCCGGCGTACATCCAGACACTCTCAGGGGAAACTGTACCGAGAGCTGCGCAGGTCCAGCTCCCAGACGCCTCCCTAACATCAGGGTCCGAGGTTATCTGTCCTGAGGTTTATTGGGTTTGAGACAGTTGCTCTGTTTTAGAATGTATTTTTTTTTAAATAGATCAAAAATATTTATGTAAACGTGAGAGGTTTAAGTTTAAACAAATATAATAAAAAAAAATGCTATAAACATACAATATATATACACACACATTAAAGGTTAAAGTGGGAATGTGAAAAAAATATATTAAAATAAAAACAAGAAGTTAAAGTAAAATGTGCACATTGTACTGGAATAAATGTATATAAACATAAGTTAAAAAAAGGTTTAATAGAAACAAAAAAGTTAAAGAATGTCTGATATAAATATACAAAAAAAGAGCACACATCTATTAAAAGGTGAGAAAATAAAGTAAGAATGTACCATTAAAATATGACAAATATATATATATTTATTTAAAGATCAGAAGTTAGTCAAATATGTATATAAACACTACAGTTTCAAGTCAGAATATCCAATAGAAATAGAAAAGATAGAAAAAAAACATGACAAGTTAAAGTAAGCATCTCCGATAAAGTAATTAACACATTTAGAATTAAAATATTTATAAACATAACAAGCTAATGTAAAAATGTACAACAATTTATGTTATATAAGAATCCTTCATTTATGCAACATACAAAACCGAAGGTCAATATAGCAACTTGTATATGATGTGAACCAGGGCTCACCGTTCCGAGAGTCAACAATCAAAGAAAGGCTTCTTTCTAGCCTTATTCTCTTGAGCCGTGCAGAAAAATTGTACATTTAAAGAATTAATCACCGCTCCCAAATTAATTTGGAGAACTCCAGAGGCTGCTGAGCTCAATGAGGAGTGACAAGCGGATAACCGGTAGTCACACACACATTTCAACAAGAAAAACAATGTAATGCTGACAGGAATTGAAAAAGGAGCAGATATTGGCTAAATCACTTTAGAGGCATGCTTCACTATTTTGAAGCACATACTGTATGATGTTAATACTGGAGCGTAATGGTTATGGACCCAGTCTTTCTGAATTTACATGATTGCTGTTTAAGAATTCCGACAAAGGTTTTCATTGAATATAATCCAGAGCTAGATTTCTTTTTTTTATCTTAGGTTTGAGACATCGGGAGATGTCTATAAATAATGTTATACCTTGGACCTTGCGCAGGCACGTCAGGGCTTTGCAGTTGTTCAGAAATAAGGCAAGGCAAGTTTATTTACAGCTCCTTTCAACACAAGGCAATTCAACGTGCTTTACAGAAATGCAAGACATTAACAGCATTAAGAAATAGTGCAGCGGAAACAGATGCATGAGATGCATCTAAAATTGCATTCAGGTTGGTGACATGGCAACTCCGTCAATTGCACTCATGTCATTCTTCTCAGTGTTAAATTAAGTAAACAGCAAGACATGTTTGCTTCCATGAGATTGAGAGCTTGTCTTTGGTTTTTGAGGCATCTCGTTATTTGGAAAAACAAGAGAAGATTTATTTTTCCCTCGAAGCAGTTTCTAAAACCTTTGGGATGATAATACACTCAGAAAAACATGACAAATATGTATTTCCAAAGTGAATGAATGAGTTCGTAGCATCTTGACTGTGCTTAACAAGGTGTGAAACTCACATTAGTTGATTCAAAGGAAACACATTTAGAAATGATGCTGTCAGTATTGAATGACATTTCATATTTGTTAAAGAGGACATATATTATGTTAGCCAATATAAGTGTGTGTGTTACATAGTGATGTCATTATGTTACAGAAGTAAACAAAGGAGTCCAATGGAAGCGTTTTATGCAGGGGGGGGGGGGGGGGGAGAGAAGATTTTTGCCTCTGCAGACCATTTACATACACTATGGAACACACTACAGGAAAGTGAACCCCCAAAAGCAGATTAGGACTCTTTAAATGTTACTTATAGCATTCAGCCCCATTTTCTATTTAAAAAACAACAGTGTCCAGCTCATCAAGTCTTTGTTGCCTATGGGAAGATGGATGTAAGAATTGTTCACATCTTGAAACCTTATCCCACGTGAATGTCAATCTTTATCCAAATAATGCAAAAGAAGTGCCTTATAAATGACTCACAGTTGTCTACATGTATACAAAGCAACAGAATAATAAAACTTAAAATGTGTTTCAATAGGGAGAAATGTTTTTATTCAATAGTACAATAAATGAATGCATACAGTTTCTTATCAGACATATGCGGATGAGTAAAACGAATATTTGAAAAGGTTTAATGATCTATATACAGATGGATATATAACTAACACATGATTGGATGTTTTTTAAAACATGCAGGGTAGGGTCTTCCTCTGTATTGTGCTTACAGACCTCCACTTGATGTGAGGAGCATACTCCGACGTCCTTCATTCGGCAACTCTCCTCTCATTCATTATACTAGCTTCTGGATGAGGATGTTGCACATTAATTCATGATTCCTCTGCCTCCTCTTTTTTTTCCTTTTTCTTTTGGTTAGCAGTTACATATATACGAGTTTGCGTACATTTTAAAAATACAAAAATATATTACCTCTGTAGTTATTCAAGGAAAGCACATGATGTAGCATTATTTCGGTTATCTTCATGGTGACTTTGTTGTACCTCACACAAGTAACAAGGTCATTTCTATACATGAAATTCAAGTAAACAACATCAGGTCAACCAACAGAAAAAAACAACAAATAAAAGTAGATATTCGAGGACCTCATGCATAATGCAGTGTGAGAAACAGAACTGTACAAAGGGAAATAGCCTTTTTCAGAGAGTTCTTCCATAAAGTATATGGGGTCTTTTGTTTTTTTTGTCTGGGTCCGGCCCACTGCTCTGTAGCCGGTACAGGAGCATCTCGGCAGGGGCGGCTTTCTGAGCAGTTTCAGTCTGTTCCCACGTACAGAAAAAAAATGGACTTTCAGACAGACTCCAGTGTCCAGGAAACCGCCCATTGGGTATCATTTGGTAAAGCTGGAACATGAACTGACCTCTTACCTATGCAAAACCTGCAACCGTCCATACATAAGCGGGACAATCATAGGAGAGTGGAGGGAAGAAGACACTTGGTTCAAAAATAATTCACTCCGGTTACTTTCTCTACCTGGATGTCACGATGTGGCAAATGTGAGGAAACAGGCTGTCTTAAAGGAATACTTTACCATCAAAACCATAATTTCTGTATCAGTTACTGACCCTGTGTCACCTTGAAAAAAAGTGTTTCTCACATGCCTCGACGGTCAACGAAGAATTTAAAAAAGCCTGATGAATAGAAGTAAATAGGTTCAATCTTACTATATCAAGACATCTGCTCACTACTTCCCAAACACAAGTATTTTTTTGTAAAACTATTCAACACTTTGCACTCAAACGCATTAGTTGCCTGACACTGTTTATCCGGAAGTGTATATCTCTCACCTAGTTACCCCTTAACATTCAAGGACTTTCCAGGCCATATTCCCTCAAATTCCAGGACCCGACACATCGATTGAGACAAAATCGTAGAATGTAAACAATGAGATCTAGCTAATTCTACGGAAGCTCACAAATAACAATATAACTTGAATTTCCTTATGTATATTTTCAAAAACGTCCAAGGCCTTGCTTTGTTGTCTTCAAATTCACAATTTTCTTAAGGACCTGAAGAACCTTGGTATCAAAATGTAAGGTGTTAGTGAAAATGCAGAAGAAAGGAGCATAATAACTAGATATATTAGACTTGGGTTTAAGTGCAAGAGGGTGAGAGTTTAGGAAAGGATATTTTAAAATAGTTCTTTAAGACCTGCGGAGGCATGCGTGAAAAACTACATTTCCCAGAATCCAAGTTAACACATGGTGAGTTACTGATCAACACATTTTGGGGGTGAAGTTCTCCTTTAAATGATCAGTTGTGAATTATTTGTGTGTGATCGAGGACAAGTAGGACAGGAGAAAACTAACGTTTTTACAGATGGCTTTAAAATTGAAGATCAGAATAAAACCCCGGTGAGGAGAAGCGGAGAAGGCGGGGTCCGAAGGCGGTTTTTCAGTTCTTTTTTCTCGGGAAGAAGCAGCCGATTCTGTTACAGTGCAGCATTTTTTCCCTCTTCCATGTGCAAAGTCCACTTGTCTGTGTATGCATGTCGGGGTAAAGGCATTTCAACTTATCCTTTCTGCAGTACATATATCACAACTTGCATAGTGTCACAGCGCAGCACATCTCCCTCTGCGTCTCTCGCCTTTCCTCAGCTCCACAACAACTCACAACATGTTGACCATCCTTCCCAGGGTCTGTCGACGCCCCGTCTGTATTAGGGGGGTGGGGGGGGGGGGGGGGGTGTTGACGGACAGTCGCACCCCAACAGCTGACACAGAATAATACTGTTAGACAAAAACAAATACTGCGGAGATCAGTGCTATGAGTACACACGAGAGGCTTGGAATTTTTTTTTCACACAATAAGACTGCCGAGTAGTGGGGGGTTACACAAGTAGTACTTTGGCTCAGTAGAAAAAAAAAAGGAATATGTGCACTGAATGCATACAAATCTAAGGATATACTGCTGTACAAAAGTCTGTTATGTAGCGTAAATTCTAAACTGTAAGGTAAAAATAATCATGATATCTGAGTACCAGAAGCGTTATATGCTAGCTTAACAACGCGTCCTCCGTCAGTCCTGCCGTAGTGTTGATGATTGTTTTTTTCTTATCTTCCCCTTTCAGTCTGTGTGAGTGATATCCCCAAAATAGGTAGTGGAAATCTTAGAAAAAGCTGGCTGTGCTCAAGGTACACCGCTTCATGATGCTCCTTCCTTAATGCTGATGGTTGCAGATGTACCGAAAGGGAATACAAATCAAATACAAAATAAAATGTTGCCCGTAGTTTGTTCACACGATGGAGAAGGCCAACGTTGTCGAGGTCCATTACACTTGCTTAGTTCCTATGAAGACGACTGATGAAATATAACTCCACCCTGCCTTCTGAAGCTCATACACCTGTAGAAACAGGAGCGTCTAGGCATTGTGTCCCTGAAACTGTCCCTTCTGAGCACCCTTATTTCACGAGTCACACGCTGGCAGAAGATCACCTGGCTCTTCTGTTCTTTTGGTTCTTAGTGTGCGGATGTTGCCACAGTCCTCTCGTTGCTCTAGTTCATGGCGTGCTGGCGGATGGTGTGGAAGATCCAGTCCATCTTGGTGGTCCAGCCTCCGTGGTGAGCGTCGTTCATTTGCTTCATGAAGTAGTCCAGGGCCTCCTGCTCCGTCTTGTCCAGAGCCAGGGTCTTCCTGATGTAGGCGATGTCGTCGAAGGACTGCAGCTCGGGCATCCCGGAGCCCAGCATCATGGAGAACAGGTTGATGAAGAGGTTGGCGTGCTGCCGGATCGCCAGGTATGCCTTGTAACACATCTCCTGGAACCTGGGGAAAATACACAAATGGATATAAGCGGGGAAAAATGACAATATGGAAACAATCACATGAGTAGGATCTTCTACAAATCTTCCACGTAGGAAAGTATAGTCAGGGGGCATTTAATTCCATCATAGCAGTCAGCCCTAGTCTTCTGTTGTTCAGAAGGTTTAACACCGAGGCAGATTATCTTCAGAGGTTTCTTCTTTTCCAAAACAAACATACCAGGTGAGTAAAAGCGAGAATAACGCTGAATAAAGCAGTTTCCTGTTCAAAATCGGTGTTTGGTTAATACGGTTCAGTGGACATAAGACGGAGGGGCTACAAGCTAACCGCTAACATTTGTTTAGCTTGTTTGGTCTGATAACTTCAGATTCAGAATATGAATGTCTAAAATCCTTAATCCAGTTAAAAAATATAGTTAAAAACAATGAGTTATCTTTATATCTTGATTTTGCTTTGGAATTGTTTATAAGTCAGTGATAATTGTTTGTTGTCCCCTGTTGCTGGTCTTACCTTTCAAACTCCCTTGTTTTGGTGCACTCTTGAGTTCCTTTGCTAATGACGATCAGGAAGTCCTGTGTGAGCACGAAGGGCACGCGTTCCCTCTTGTAGCCAAACTTCTTCTTTTTGTGGTCGAGGAAATGGCCGAAGTCTATGTGGAACAGCTGTGAAAGAAAGAAAATGAAGAAATCAACGAGAGAGAAACAGAGTGGCATTTATAACATTGAGAGGATATCAGAGTGTAATCTGTACCTGTCCATCATCTTTGACCATAATGTTGCTGTTGTGTCTGTCCCCGATGCCCAGGATGAATGTGGCTACACAGTAGCCCGCACACGAGCGCGTGAACAGATCTATGGCCTGGTCATACCTGGAGAATCAATCAGAGGGAAAACATTTCAGTCTCCCAAATGATTAAGGGGCTTGATGCATTCCCATAAAAAGAAGGAAAAGGTGTTCCTTCCAACACTTAAGCCAACTCTGCAAAAAGATTTGAATATTGTTCCATAACTGCCCCCTCTCTCTTGAACTCTGCTTCCACACATTCACGACTGCCCCAATCTGTCTATATTCAAATCTCAAAACAAAACCTTTGTTGTTTTTGTGATTTCTTTAATGAATTTTACTTCTTGTACAGTGTCTTTGAATACCTTGAAAAGCACTCTATAAATAAAATGTATTTCACTTTTATTATTTAAATTATTTTTTATTTAGCATGATGTCAAAGCTAAAATAAAAAGAAATCCATTTGCTGATTGGGAAATCTGTTCAGAAAGCAATCTTAAATTGTATCAGTGTAAGGCATGACTTATTTATACAATTCATTTGGTAACCACGGTAACCTGTATGCATGTGTTATTATGGGTATTGTGCTTGACTTTTTAGTACCGAGTCAGGTCATTAAGTACATTAGAAATTGTGTGAAAGCAATCCCGCAGTAATAAGCAGGCAGTCATTACTACACCTGTTAGTCATTATTCATGAGATGTGGTTGGTTTGCTGTCTAATAGTTTTAATCATTCTTATATCAGTTATTACTTTGGAAGCATATATCACACCAAAGAACAAGAATAGATGCTACATGTCTTGTTTTGTCAGGCCAGGAACCCAAGGTTATGCACTTTTAGGATTTGAAACAGAGTAAAGAAAAAAGGGAAATCTACATACTGTATTTACTAGGCTTCATTTTATGCCAAGATAATTGCCGTTTATTTTTCTGTTAATGCAACAAACTAACTGTTAATGCTCTACCTGTCAGTCTGTATCACTTGAAGTGTTCTCCTCTCGGTGCATTTATAATATCTTAAACCAGACCAGAAGTAAAATGCCACATGGGCCTAGATGGAGCGAGCTGCAGGAATGTAAGCACCCTAAGTTTCCACATTAGTCTTTACATTATCTCCAACACTCCCTACAGCCTGCAGATCACACTATAAATCACTGCTGTCTCCACTCACATCTCCCCCTTGTTCTTATCCTTGAGCCACTGATGCAGCGTGTGGCTGTTGAACTGCAGCGCCCCCTTCAGGCCTCCTTTGCACTGGATCTGCATGATGGTGTGAGAGTTCCTCACCACCTCGATCAAGCCCACGCAGTCTCCGATTGACAGGCAGCCGTACGGGAGCATCCTGGGAGAGGAAGACATAACGAGGGGGCAGAAAATAATTAGAGGCTGCAGTGATGGACTTCATATTACATGACTAGAGGTGGCTTGCCGCTAATCTGCATTCAGGCACAGAGGCGCAGAGACATGAAAGCATCCAGCGGCTGTTTAATGTGCATCTGGATCCTCGCTGTCATGGAGAAGCGCCGAGCCTACCTGAGATCAAGGCCTTGGTTCTGCCAGATGTTCTCCATTATCCTAATGATCTGCAGCGTCAGCATGTCCTGCCTCAGATCTGCGAGGGCACAGAGAGAGACGAGGAGGTGGGTGTCATTCAGGTGAATATTAGCTGCTTAGCTGCTCTTTGATCAATCCACCATACATTATGGAGCAGAGCTGTCAGAGGCAGTTTTGGTCACAGACGGTGCAGCAAAACGCTCTGGCAGCCGCAGCTAGTGCCACTCCGATAATGTGACTTGTTTGTTTTTTTATCCGTGTACAGAACATGGATGAGGTTGTGCGCCATGAAATGCCCCAGAGGCCTGGAGTTAATTATGTTGCAGGCTCAGCAGGAGCTTCTTCCAAATCTGTGTGATACGCAGAGGGTGGGCAGCAAGGGGGGAAAACACAGAGACTAAACTCACCATCTCCATTTTTGAAGATGATTTCGTTGTTCTGAAAGAGCAGCTCTGACATCATATCCGGGTTTTCCCAGTTGAGCCACAGAGGCCGCTTGGCTGATGACATCATCCTGCATTCCTCCAGGCTGAAACACAGACAGGGATATGTTTAAAGAGGAAGACCACAACTCATTACACTCAGTTTCCATCTTCTCAGATTCTTCCTCACCAATCCCATGAGCATTATACATTGACACTGATGCGTAGCCATGCCAACATACTGTACTCCCGAGGCTTTAAGACTTTGAGTTGCCCTCTCCGGACCTTTGAATCCGCCCACTCCATGGAGCCGACTGGAAACACAGTTCAGAGTCCGGTAAAAACGATGTTGGGAGATATGGCCGTCTATTGTTGCACAGCTTGACAACAGCGTCGGTCTGGCCCTTGGTGCTGATTGGCTTATAGTTTGTTCCCCATAGCGATTGTTGGCTGGATTGTTTTTCCAAACAAGAAGCCGCTATTTCATGTCACAATGCTAGACCCATCCGTCAACTTGATGGAGGAGGTCGAGTTAAAGTGCTGGGCCCAGGCAACCTGTGCTTTTGAGCCCTGACTCCAAACAATATATACATCAGTATTGCTTCTATAGTTATGGAACAGGATCTTCTGCCAAACATTTTTTATTTAATGCCAAAAATATATGTAGGCATTCTTGCGATAGGATGCCGATTAGGCCGGTAACGTAAAGAGACAGGAGGAGGACAATGGCCGCTTGGCGAACACTAACCACCTGTACATTTCATAAGTGCATTTTGCAAAGTGTTGATGCATTGTGATGACAACACTTGTCCACATCCATAAAGAAATAGGGCTACTCCGAACTGCCTCTGTGGTTGTTCCCATACAGTAGGTGCCCCCAGGAGCACATTTTGCAATTTTTCGTCACATCCTAAATTGTTTTCCCTTTATTTATTCTGTTGCGAAGCACTGCTGCGAGTCCATATGGAGGCCCTATTAGGGCATTAGGCATTTCCCTTCCCTGTAGTGTGTTGTATAGGTTTTAGTGCATGTAAATGATCTGCAAAGGCTAAAATCCTGGTGTTCCCTCCAGAGGGAGTTTCTCTCCCACACTCTCCCTACCCGCTCCGCCTGAAACGCCTTCATTGGACTCCTTGGTTGAAATCCGAACATAGTAACATCACTATGTAACACTCCAACACAATGTATGTTCTTTTCTAAGAGGCGGGATATCTCTAAGCGGTTGACCAATCAGAGCCGGTCACTTAACCAATCAGAGCAGAATGGGCTCTGGTTTCAGACAGAGGGTGAACAGAGGTGCTGCAGCAAAGGCAGTATGAGAGAAATAAAGAGCTTTTTGAACATTAAAGCATGGAGACATGTCCCAGTAGAGGCATAAAAAACAAATATCGACCAACATAATATGTCCTCTTAACGAGGCAAGTGTCTGTGGTTAATTCACATGTCTGTTGTAACAGCAGGACAGATGAGTGTTATCTAATCTGGTTAAAACACATTGTGATACTGTTGTGACCTGAGGGCTGTCGGGATGTTTCTATAGCCATGGTGCTTTAGGGTGGATTGAGCTCTGTGCCAGACTCCATTTCAATAATAGCCTTTTAAATGCTACATTGCTTGTCAGTAACCGGTCATACTTAGGAAGCAATTTGGCCTTTTGTGCTCTCATTCATTTGGCATGCAGTTAACATACCAGCCATAATTAGTTATAATGAAAAGTCAACTCCTGGCATTTGCTGCTGGTGTTCATTATCACTGTTTTAGTGCAAGGAAATAAGGAGGAGGGAGTAGCTGAGAACCAGCTTTAAGGTAACTTTTTATTTTTAAATCTAAAGTGCTGCAGTGGTTTTAATTCATGTGAAGAGTGTTTCATGTGGATTTCAAACAAATATTTTTTGAAAAGTAACAGATAAATATGAAATATTAATAGTAAATGCCAGGCTTTGAAGAGGGGAGACTAAGATGAGAGATGTACCGGAGGTTTCCCAGCTGATGTGCAGGATTCAGAGGGGAGGTGAAGCTCTGCAGGGCGTCCATGTAGTCAGGCCTTCTCATCTGCTCCACCAGAAACTTCATTTGAACCTTAAAGCAGAGAAACCCATGTAAGGTTCAAAAACATGCTGCTGCTTTCCCTCAGCAGAATGATTCAACTGTAGCAACGAGGTGATGCAGCTGAGCAGTTTGGTGCTGTGTGGCTTTACATACACATTTTAAAAAAGGATGGTATTTCATTGATGATGATGTATTTAGATATTAAGTCAATTTGCTAGGTAGCTAGATAATCAATTAATTTTAGACATTAGACAGTAACACTTAAATACTCTTTGCCGTGTCTACAAACTATTTGAACACGGGTAATTCTTAAATAGTATCATCATTTAAGTGTATTTACATTGTCTTGAGAAAAGGCCTTAATTTGAAAACAATAATAAGAGATGGGTCTTTTTCCACTTAACAGTATTTTATTTTTAAAAACCAACTTGTCATATACTAATAAGTATCATCTCTGTGTTCTGATCTGCATTATTTCTGCTCCTTTCATTTCCCTAGGGAGCTTTTAGTGTGAAATATAGATCTGTGAAGACTTTGTTAACAGCAGCTCAGTAAAAGATATTTCTTGTTAAAAACAGAATACCAAGGAGCATTTTGGTGTTAAAAATGATGCTTAAAGTGCTGGCAGACATCATCACATCTCATGCTGTTGTTTTTATAACTAAACCTTTATAATTATTAAAAGTTCGATAGTTGATGCGGCTTATAAATGGTGTATGAGCACTACCAGCCTGATCATTCTTGTAAATTAATCTGGTATTTATCATCACTTTGAGATCAGATTGATCTTTATTTTTCAAGTTTGATTTATTATTCACACAATTATAATCACATTTATCTCAGAAACAGCAGGCTTTGCAGGCGGTAGTTCTTTTAGATTTGTTTTTAATTCTCATAAATGTATATTTTATTCAATACTCACTCATTCAGTTGTATTTATTTATCCTAATGTATTTATTATGTATTACCTTATTGATTTAATGTGAAATGAAGTTGTCATACACAAATAGATATACCGCCGAACAACTTGGGGTCTAATTTAACTGCCTTTTTTAAACGTTTTTCAACATGTATAAAATCGCTTTGCAGCTCCACTTTCTGGCTCTGGAGTCTTCCCATGTGCCCTGCTTCCCTTGAGATGTAAGAACACCAGTCCTGTGCACACATCCATGCTCATACGCTATAAGACTTGCCCAGGATAGTGTGTGTGTGCGTGAGGGGGAGAACGCCGTGAAAGCAGCGGAACACCAAAGCGAGTCTCTTGCTGGCGGCTTAAAGAATCACCAGCCAATTCATATGTGTACAAGATGTTCGTGGTATAATCCTTTAGAGTGGGCAAATGATCCCACGTAGAACAAGCTGAGATACAGTGGAGTATATTCAATATCTTACCACCCCTAGAACCAGGTTTTATTTAAGAATAGTGCATATGAATCTATGGTAATTAATTACATTACATTACATTACATTGCATTTAGCTGACGCTTTTATCCAAAGCGACTTACAATAAGTGCATTCGACCAGGAAGATACAACCTTTAAGAAAACAGAATCATATAAGTACATCAGGTTTCATAGAGCCAAACATTTCAAGTGCTACTCAACTGGCATTTAGAAAGCCAGCCCTTTATTAGTATATAAGTGCTTTGTTAGTAATTCTATCTCTGGAAGTGGAGTCCAAAGAGATGAGTTTTCAGTTTGCGTCGGAAGATGTGTAAGCTATCTGCTGTAATTAACAAACAAAAAATCCCTCTCACACTTTCAGAAATGTGTGGTTGACGTTTAGATGCAGCAAACTGAAAATAGAAGCTGTCTGTATCTTTCTGCTGTATTTTGGCCTGATTGGTTTGGATGTTGAAAAAGATTAAAGTGAAGGATTCAGTGGATCAGGATTAGCAGCTGTCGGGTTACCTTCTGCGCCTCGTCTTTTTTCTCCTGTTTGAGGAGGTCAGTGAGATTGATGAGTTTCTCCATGGCCTCCACCTGTCTGCTCAGGTGCTTCAGATACATGCCACAGGCCCGGCAGTACGACTCCAGCAGCAGGCCGAAGCGCTGACTCACCGTCTTGTTGTGCATCTCCGACCTACAAACATGAAGACACGAAAATAAACATTAAGGAGGTTGTCCGTGTCTTAATGGAAAATGTGTGGAAAGCCTGGTAGGCAATTAAAGGGGAAATATTTTTGTCATCCATTTTCTAAGTTTGATCTAAATATTTGTTTTCCTATGTTTATAGCTTAAGAATTGGTAGTTGAGTTATGATTATTTTCCTTTATCATTTTTTTATTCATCTGTGAAAACAGGTAGAATTTTGCAGGGTAAAAAAAATTGTTTTTGCTGTGTTATAATCATTTTAGCACACAACGTATGGACCTTGACATGTTTATAGTATAAGAATAAATTAAAGCTCATCTGAAAGAAAACATGAATGCTACTTTCAAAACGGTGTAGTGGTGCCTCTTGTGGGTGAAAGGAGTATTATAACAACAATCAATGACAATCCCTTGCTTTTAAAAGGTCCCCTATTATACTCTTTTTCAACAATATATTAAAGATCTCAGATATATACAAATCATGTCTCTGAAGGGTTTGGCTCAAAAACATCAAACTGATCATTGTAGCATCCCATAAGCCCCTCTGTTTCAGCCCTGCTTCTAAAGGGCTGATTCTCTGTCTGTAGCTTTAACGCAGAGGGGACACATATTTATGTATAAAAGACATGAAAAAGTGGATTTTACATAATAGTTTTTCTTATTTGCCTCCCATGGCTTCAGTAGAATATGTTCAGACTCAATACAAATACACATGAAACACAAAGCAGTCTCCACAGAACTGTCTCCAACGTGATTGGAGACCAGACAGCGAAGTGACATTCAAACATCAGTTTAACCTTTTAAGTCCCATACAGCTTCAAATTCTTCAAAGAAGACCTTTTTTAATGAACTCACTTCAAATGCCAGAAGAAGAAATGTCCTATCCTCTGATTGGTTAATGCCTTTTTCAGCAGGAAGCGTGCAAGAGGGTTGTCAAGGTACTGCTCATACTTTAGAACCTGGGCACAGAAAACAGAGAAAATAATTTAACATCATAATTATTTGACAGAAAAAAACACAACTACAGTATATGAAAAGAAACATAAACCTTGATTGAATGTTTAATTACATTATATTTAAAGTGTAATGAGGATGCAACACACCTGAACAAGTTGAATGAGGTACTGTGAGAGTTTGTCATCAGTTAGATATTTGTCAAGGCACTTTACGGCAAAGTCTCGGACCATAGGATCAGGGAAGTTGCAATCCAGCAGCTCCATGGCCTGCTCTGGCTTGATGGTGGGCCAGTCCTTCAGGAGGCAGTACATCTTAAATGAAAGAAATCTTACATTTACTTCCAATATATATATTTTTCAGGAGGGAAATATTAAATAAAACAAACAAGAGACAGTGGATACGGTCAAATTGTCTATAAAAAAAGGTCCTATGTCTTTTCCTAACCACTTTGTCTTTACCTGACTGAAAAAGGTCACGGGGTTAAGAAAGAATGTGAAGGAATATTCATCGGGGCTTTAGAAAAGACAACTGCGGTCCTCAGCGAATCCGACTGCACTTACACCGGCCGAGATGTTAATTATTGGCTTTTGCCGTGGGAAAAACACAACTTGACGTGAATGGACTACCAGAGGTGCATCTAGATAATTAGCATTGTGCATTCTTATCATGCAGGCTTTATAACTTAATGACCAAGGTTTAAATTCAAATAAAGGAAAGTGAAACTCGCACTCACACTCCTGTCCACTAGTATTAATCAACATTAATTCAACTAGTATGATCGTGTGAAACTATTTGAATAAATAATACTGTAGGCAATATATGCATCATTTGTTTGGATTAGACATATATAACTGTGCATATCAAAATTCTAAAATATTGAAAGAAAAAAGAAAAAGCTTAAGAAACGCCATCCCATTTAGTAAACACTGTAAAACTTGACTTGGTCATTTTAAAGTAACTAGCGTAACTCTCATTGTTTGCCTTTTGGTTTAACATAATGTTGAAAGTTCAAAACATATAAAGACTTTTGCGAGTTATGGCATAAGATTAAATATGCACTAAGCACTGCAACTTATGTTCCTTGTATGTTAGTTATATCTGTGCAAAGCCAAATGGTGCTTCACTTTAAATGTTGTGCAAGGAATTGTAGGACAGCATTAACTCCTTTCCTTTGGTAAAGGATGGTCTGTTGTATCTTACGCTAAACAAGATGATAAAGGAAGCATTGAAGCTTATTTCCCATCATATAGAGCAGGGGTGTCAAACTCAAGGCCCGGGGGCCAAATCCGGCCCGTGACTTCATTTTCTGTGGCCCACAAGAGCTTGCAAAGAATATAATATGTTTATTATACAGTTACATGATGATTTACAGAAGCACGTTGCCCATAAACTACATGTCCCACAATGCATCTAAAATTTTACTTTTTTCTCAGAATTTTACTTTTTTTTCCTTCAAAATATGTCTTTTTTCTTAGTAGTTGCCTTTTTCTCAGAATTTGTCTTTTTTTCAAAATGTTCATTTTTTTTCAATATGTTACTTCCTTTTTTTTCTGAATTTGGCTTTTCTTTTTAAGTCATTTTGTGATATACTCACTGAAAATAATTGCAATTATTTGCCCTAGACTTCTTCTTTCAGACTTAGTTAATTATGAAGTTATTACCCTATCCGGAAATGATCCAATGCAGAGGAAATAATCTACTATAATACTTTATTTTATATATATTAAATATTTATAAATGTATTTTTACATAGTCTTGAAGTTACAACCGGCCCTTTGAATGCAACCATAATGTTAATGTGGCCCGCGATGAAATTGAGTTTGACACCCCTGATTTAGAGGATTCTACTCTTATCACGGCTGACATTTAAATACTTCCCGGTCATTTCACTCTGCTAGGACGCTTCCTGATCAAAAAAGACTATTTGACTGCAAGCAAGTTCTGCTATCTGTGTATATATCAGCTGATCTGCATGTTTGAGCCACTGGTGTGATGTCCTTCAAATAAAGGTGTGTCAGCGGGAGAAACCGGAGCTTACCTGTGCAATCTCATCTCTGGAGTTCCATTTCACAGCCAGGAGGATCTTGGGAAGGATCTCCGGCATGTTGACGCAGTCTTGTCTGAAATGGTAGACAGAGAGAATACATTTGTTAGAACTTTAATGACATGTAGATCAGCCTCAAATGACAGTACACAATAAACCCTCATAAAGCCAACACAACAGAACACAACCACACACTCGTACCTGTGCCTCCACAGGAAGTCCTTCTCCTGCTCAGTGATCTCAGACAGCGGGTCTCTGTTACACACTTGGCGTAGCTGCTCGTTGTCGGTGTCCGTCAGGGGGTTGTCACGGGCCAGTCTGTTACTCTATGACACCGCACATGTAACATAGTTCAATACAATTAACCCAACAACAATGTCAACACCTCATTGTGTCACATGAAACATAATATAATAAACATGTGATATTAAATGCACTTTATGTCATTTTCTGCCAATAGGGGTTTCTCACTGAGTGAAGTTAGCTTCTACAGCTAATATTTATTGTTTTGTATTCAGAGGGTTTCTACACAGAGTTGAATTATTAACAGAATTACGCTCTTCTTCAAAACAAACAGACAGAGCGATTTAAGCCGATGAAAGAACACTGTAAGAGAGTTTTATGTAGAAAATAAGTGTTTATCTTGCTGACAGAGAGGCTGTAAGCTAACGGCTAACAATAGCTAGTTTGCTTCCCTGACAACTTCCAAACGTCTGACTAACATTTCTTATCTTGTTGAATTATATAGTTAAAAAATAGTAACATTTTAAGAGTTAATTGTTAAAATGCGTCTTTCAACTGGATAAAAGTTTAATTCATGACAACAACAAAACTGACACAAAGGGGATAAGACGCCATTACAGGAGACCACATTTCCATAAAATTATACATTAAATTAAAATAACAGAATTCTCTGGTTTAGAATATGTTGGTAACATTTGGAATAATGTGAGAACAAAACTACATCGGTGTAGTCATTTTAAGCTAATTCATATCATACTTTTTAAGTGACTGTCAGTGTAAGAGTGAACTACAAAGCTGATCTCCTGATGAATCTGACAGGGAAACACAACAATACATGAGCTTATCTTACCAAACCGGTGTGGCAGTAATTGAAGCCCAGCTCTCTGGAAATGTTCCAGTTAGCATGGTCCTCGATGATGGTCATATCAGGATATTTGACAGGGCAGCTGAAGTGGTCAAACTCCAGCTCCAGACAAGGGGTTTCCTGCAGATTGAGAAGGTTGTGGAAGGATAATTAATAATCAAAGAACAAGGCCTGTGTCAATGAGTCTTTAATTAAGTAAGATAAAAGGGTTGGCTGATTAAACCGAGGCGGCTTAGAATCGCCTCTGAAACTCTACAGTTCATCAGCTTAGATAAAAAATGAGTCATGAGGCTTAGAGGTCAGAGCAGACACCAGCATGATATATATTTTTAAAGCTTTGAAAAGATTATGTTTGGTGCCACGTAGGGGTTTAACGGTATCCGTATTCGTCCCGTACCGTCACGGTTCGGACGTCACGGTTCGGTGAATGCAGTCACACGACGAATACGCCTTTTTTTTACGAATGGGAAAAAAGTGTGTCATTCAGAGTAGTATCCACTACACTATATATAATCCACGGGGCGGTATTACGCCTAAAAGCTGTTTGCCAGCCGCACTTAAACAACAAATGAAGAACAACACAGGAGCTAGAAGACCCGGCCACCTGCTTCTTTTAAATCAGCTGTGTGGTAACATTTCAGGTTCCCTGTGGACTACAATAACGATGGAGTGCGAGTGGTGGATCGGACGAGGACGGTGTGTTGGTGTTGTTCGACAGCGGTGCGGTATGCTAATGGTAACACACGCCAAACATGCTAAATCATATCAGAAGGCATCACCCAGAATATTCCCGGGACAAAATCCTGTGGCAAACACACGTTTATGATACTTACACGATTTATTCATCAGGATTATCTCTACGTATTAACACCACTTTTATGATTTTTTTAAGAGCGTAAATGCAATCGCCTGAAGTGAAAAGCTAACGTTAGGCTGTAAACAAGTACTTTCAACCAATATCTTGTTAGCAACCGCCGCTTTTATGACACATATAAACAAACTAAATCACAGTCGCATTGCTGTGCATCACCACCGCTAAGCTGAAGACGGGTAATGTGCGACGTAATGATGTTTACTAGTCTCATTTTGCCACTTGTTAGCAACGGCCCTTTTCAAGACATGTAAAAGCTTAAGACATTCAACGGTGGGGTATTTACTGACGTTCTTTATGTCGTAGAGTAAAACATGAAAACATCCCAACCTTGTGTTTACCATAGATCTTATTTGAGGCATCTAATAAAAAATCATTAAGACATTTCTGGATTTTAGGACTTGTCCCTGTACCACTCCTCTATACTTGTCCGTCAAACCATTTTTTACCCTTAAAAAACTATGACAAAAGATGTTCATGATGACATTAGTTTTTCACCTTGTTGGGGTTGGAGCCTGTGACTCCGATGGGGTTGAGCAGGTCCTCCATGCCGTGGGGGACAGGCCACAGGTTGAGCGCCATCTTCCCTGCTACCAGTGTGTGGGTGTAGTCAAACAGGTTGATGTTGCCCCAGGCGAGAGGACAGTGCTCCTGCAGGAAAATACCATTTAGATGATGCATATGAAAATGATATGAGAGGCAACAGCTCGGGGCTATGGAACAAACAGGTGCGGTGTTGAACAAGGGGAAGTGGTTTACTTCCCATCCACCCATTCATTATCCTTTGTTAACTGATTCAATGCAAACAAGAAGCATGAAAAGATTTGAATAACAACTTAAGGACTGCAACTAAGGATTATTATCATTGATGAATTGATGGAACATCACTTTCTGTCATGTTTGTACAAAATAAATAATAACAACTAATCGATAAAAAAATTCTGTAAATCAGCTAATCGTAACAGCACTTATTTGAATTTAAACATATAAAATTAAAATCCCTACAAAGTCTGAGTTTAATATCTGACTTTTTGAGGATTTTCCAGACCCAAATTGCTAAATTTCAAGTAAAGACACAGATTATTGATAATTAATGTCACAACATTTGGAATTTGTTGCGAGATTTGTTGCAGGTGTTACAGAAACTCGCAGACAACAATTAATAAGAAGAAGCTTGTATATGTGAACGGTTCCCAGTGTGTTCCAGTGAGAGAAAAGAAAACAACATTATTTAGCCACTTAAAAATAGTTTCAGTTATTTCACATATATATACTGCAAATAAAAGCATTTTCATTGCCCCTGTGTTTGATTTATTATTATTTGTTATGTATATAGTGCAATATGTGTATATGTATCTGTCCATGTAGTAGATTGGTCTATAAGAGAGTATTCTAATGTTATGTATATCTTATATTGTGTATTCTTAGATACTTTTCTGAATATATCCAACTTTGGATAAATAAAGTTTATATCTATCTATCATACGTATATCTATTCAAAGAACCCTAGGGCAACCATGCCTAAGGGTAGGGCTGCTCAATTAATCGTATTTTAATCGTGATTACGATTATGGCTTGCAACGATTACGAAAACAACTTAATCTAAATAAAACGATTATTTTTTATTATTACTTTTTTATTTATTATAATTTTTTCTTTTTTTTCTTTTTTCAGTGTAATTATACTTAAAGTTCAGGGTAATCAACTGTTAAAAACATACGGTTCAAATTGTTTTTCTCCAATAAATTGATGTTTTCAAAGTAAATGAATAATCGCATTTAATAATCGCAATTACAATTATTGACCCAAATAATCGAGATTATGATTTTTGCCATAATCGAGCAGCCCTACCTAAGGGTTTCATGAAATCAAACCTAGTTTCTGATTTTATTTATGGTTGACAATGGTTTTAGTATTTATTTTCTCTTCATCCCATAGATGGGAGCAACCAATCCGGGAACCTTCCCTCCACGTAAGGGCCCCGCTCCTTTTTGGGGTTAAAACATTCGCTGTCATTTGACTGGCAGTAAATACAGGTTTCGAAGTAAAACCAAGAATACCGTTCACAAGGAGCAGAATTATGATGGTCAGTCAGGCAAACAATGAAACATGTCATCTGAGAAAGATGATTGGCGTTGATATATAGTCAAATTGAAAGCTAAAGAGGATGGACGTCCTGTCAGTCTGCCGGTGGACGAGTGGCAGGAAGCAGGCTAACACTTAAACTGGGATTTCCTTGGCTTGTCAGTGTTTTATATTCTAATGCAGCATCTACAGTCACTACTTTGACTGTTAACACTATAACTGTTTACTTTTACGATTGTGATTAACCTCAATACCATCATAATGTAACTGTGATAAAGTGTTTCCCTCAGACGTCTAGTATTCACTGTCCCATTGAATACAATCTCCCTCCTCTCTGTGGAGGGCCTGATGCCACAGATATTTACTTCTATCCTCCTTTATTCTAAGTAAAAGTATAAATAATATGATCTTTTTGTTGTTTGACTGCAATATATATATGGCAGCTTTTAGGCATGATACAATTACTTTGTCCTCTTTGCACCAATTCTTTGTTTTCACCCTAAAGGGGGCTGGGCCGTTATTTCGGCAGGCAGTCACGTAGCGCTGCTCCCATCTAAAGTTCACAAATGCAGCCCTAGATTGAAATCGCCTACCTACGCATGAGGGTTCACAGGATAATGATGCATGTATATAATCCAGCTTCACTGTTGATTATGTACTCTCCCAGTTTCAGAGCTGTATTCACTTACTGCTTATACAACATGTCCTCCTCCTGTTGCTTCAAGTGTTTATCTGGTGAATGCTTTTATTATGAAGCACATGGATACAGGAACCGCAACGCACTTGTCCCTGAGGTTATTGTTCATGAAAAATGCATGCAAGGAGGTTTTGCTCAACACATTTGTCATAACCACCAGTAACCACGATGTTGTCAAATCAACCAATGCAAAGATCAAGCTGCTAACCTCTTTAGCTCCCTTCCTTCCTTTCACAGAGCAGATGGAGAGGCAGAGCCGGGCAGCGCAGGGGATGTCTGGAATGTACATTTCGTAGTTCAGCCACTCGTTCCACCTGGGAGAAATAGGAAGAGACCCATTAGCATAAACAACCACCAAAAATGCAACACATAACTTTTGAAGGGTTATCATGGGCACAAGTATCAAAGAATAATCCAAAATGCCCCGGAGGAATTCTCCCTCAATTGCCTTCATTATTAAAGGGGTCCTATTATGCTTTGTGGGGTTTTCCTTTTTCTGTTATATTGTTTTTTTTTGGTGTGCATGTAAATGGTCTGCAAAGGCTAAAATCCCTGTGTTCCCTCCTGAGAGTTTCTCTCCTAAACTGCTCCCCCCCCCTCTGTCTGAAACGCCTCCATCGAAATCCTTTTTTTTCTTCCGTTATATAATGACATCACTAGGTAACACAAGCTTCTATTGGCTAGCGCTCCAAAACAATGTATGTGATAGGCTGACGGCAGACCGTTAAATGCAAAAAAGAAATCATAACACACAAGGGGACGGGTAATAACCGGAAAACCATGGAGACATGTCACAGTAGAGGCACTAAATACAAATATGAAACCTGAAAATAAGCAGAATAGGGCCCTGCACCTGGTCAATGTGAATAAAAAGAATTAAAAGAATGAAATCACATTTTTCTTCACTGTTCATACCTGGGGTTGGAGCAGGGAACGCGTTGGGAGTTGACGTTGTCACACAACTGCTCTCCACCGTGGTATATCCCGGTCCTGACGTAGATCTAGAGCAACCCGAAGAAAGACACTTCTTCTTTACTATCCTTCGAGAGTTGAGGATATCTTTCACTGACTACATAACACTTTGCAAGATCTTCTAATACTTTCAAGACAGAAGATGTGAGACAGTCACATTTTATAGTCGTCAATGCAGAACAAAGCAGGGGGGGCAATAAATAAAACACGCTGTAGTCGTCACAGCACCGCGGCGGTGTACCTTGTCAATGTCTCTGATGTTGACGTTCACATAGGTGGCGCACAGTATTCTGATCCTCAGCGTTCCGTTGATGGTCCACAGAGACTTGGTGGCTGTTTCCCCGTTCATGTAGGGCGTGGCTGTGGATATCCGCCTGGCATATGACGGCATGGTGAAGTTGTCTATGGGCAGCTGGGAATACAAGCTGTCTTTCGCCATTAGCATCAGGTTGGGCATCCGTCCCAGCATGATGCAGCTGCGCACATACTGCCAAGGACACACAGAGTGACATTTTGAAGCCATGCAAATATTTCCAGTTTCATCAACAGAGCTGTAACGTTTAGTCAACGAAGCAACAGAAAAATAAACAGCGAATATATTAGGATTGTTTATTGTTTACGTCTTTATTCATGCATCGATGGAAGAAGAGAAAACATTTCATGATATCTAATGGACTAATTATGTCTAATAATGTATGTGTATTGTTTTTAATACATTTCCAACTTTGTTGTGCAATAAGACTTCTATTATATATATATATATATAATTCAAAACATTTTATACACTGTATACATTTTCTAGAGTTTAATATTGTAACAACTGACTTCTACTTGAATACCTTAGACTGTAACAACACTGTTGTGAAAATAACATTGTGCAATATCTACTTCTATTTATATATTGTTATTACTGGCTGCTAGTTAACTGTTTCACATATATTCACTAACTTTTAACACTCACATATATTCACTGCTACTTAATTTCATACCTTAGTTGTGTACTATTTTTATTGTATAAATGTGTGCCTCTTTATCAAATATGTCAGTCTACTCATCAACTCATTGTATCTGCACTGTGCCCTTTGTTATGATATGAAGAATGATTTTTGATTCTGATTTTGTATTGTTTTTGATTGATCTTGTATGGTTGTGTAATGATTGGTTCATTTATCAGCTCATTTTGTGTTGTTTTTTTGTCATCAATTTGTGTTGTTTTGTTTATTTCTTCAGCATGTAAGCTTAATTTCTTCCTTTTTGTTATTGTTGTTTTCCTCCTTAAATAAATGGAAGGTTGGGTGAATGAGTTGGTGGATTCTTAACTTTTCAAATACCTTAAAACTATTTTTGTATGGTTTTTTAAAGCCTTTAAATATGAGATGTCCTGCTTTTCTCTTCTATATGATATACAAATGAATACCTTTGGGTGTTGTACTGACAAAATACAACATTTAAAACGGAAACTTGGATAAACACTTTTTCAATATCTTCGGATCTTTTATAGACTGACAAACGAATAATTGAGAAACTAATTTGCCGATTACTCCATAATGCAACTAATCGTTAGTTGCAGCCCTATGTTTAAACATGTTTATTATTTGATTCGAGTACAAATAAGCATTACTGTAACATTTGCTCTTATTACTTAGATTATGATGTGTATACAGTCTACTCTCGAGTCAGCTCCTTTTCTCCTAAATCAAATTCCATGTGGCAAATGCCAGGCATATTTATGTGGGATGATAATGTAATGCGACGTGTATCTCTCCTAAATACAATAGCATCAGACGCAGTGAGATTAAATCAGATTACCTTGTACTGACTCAGAGGGTATTTCTCCAGCAGGTACTCGTCGCAGCCGCACACTTTGAGGATGTACTTCCCCTGATACTCCTGCACACACATCTTCAGCTGCTCCTGGGAGAGCAGCATGCTGCGCGTCTTCTTCCGGATGGCTTCAGCGATCACCTGCTCCGGCACGTAGTCGTGGTTGATCTTCAGGGTGTACTTCTGCTTGTCATTGCTGGGTGACACAATCACCCATATGACGACAATGATTTGACCTGAGGGATGGAAATAAAAGAGATGAAATTGAAGAAATGTCTTTTGTACACAGAAAAAAGGTGCACATAGATAAAGTGTGTATGTTTGCCTCATATAAAATGTCTTACCTTTATCTAGCTTGTTATAGATGTGCCTGGGGAGTTCCACAGAGGATTCTACATTGGGGGGGTACACGTACAGCGCTCTGCTGTGGGGTCCGTTACAGTCTCTGAGGTCTATGGCTTCTTTGCAAACATTTAAAATGTTCCTTCTGAAGTCCTGCACTTCTGAGTCTTTCACCAAATCAAACTCACATATTGGCATTCCAATCGCAAAACCTGAAAGGAAAAAATAATGCTTAATAAAACATTTTCTTTGTCGAGACATGTGAAATGTGAGCCATGGCTTATTAATTATGAATTATAAACAGCCTAATCCTTTTTAACTGTGAAATGTAGCATTAGCATCTTATGTATACTAATACACCTATATCAAAGTATGTTTTAGTCACCACTGTATCAACTGTAGTATACATTTAATATATTGTGGTACATTTTTACTTTAAATTCTTAATCTGATCGATAGATTTATGATTCGAAAATTATAAAAGTAGGGTAGACATGTAGAGATTATCCGACTGAACAAAACGTGATCCGTCTCTTAAATGTGTGTCAACCACAGACCTTATTTCCAGCTATTTGCTGGAAAGTGTGTGTGTGTGGGGGGGGGGGGGGGGGGGCGCAACTTCCAACAGGAGTCATTTGGGGGGGCTCTTGGGAAAAAAGGTTGGGAACCACTGGGGTAGAGGATGTCATGGAAAATGATGCATTGTACAGTGTTTTGGCTGATTTGGATATTCAGCACTATTTATTAGAGCCAGAGTGTGCTGTTGAGAAAATGCAGCCAGAAAAGCCCAAGGCTGAATGAATTTAAGGGCAGGCAGGCTTTAATGTGAAACATACAATCTGAAATGTGTGAAGCTGTAATGTGCCGTCACTTCAGAGCAATGCATCCTGGTACATGTAGGCAGATAAACTAAGCACTGAGGAATTATCTGTTTCAATCGACTAGATTTTAGGGCTCGACAAGTTGGAGAAAAATATTGTGGCGATTATATTGACTGATATATACTTTTATTAATGTTTTAACTACTGATATCCGACTGCTATCACAGTACATTCTACACAGTTTTTTTCTAAAATCTGATAATGCTACAAATTTTTCTTTACCTAGATGTGTACTTTTTTTACTTTGCTGTAACATTACATTACATTACATTGCATTTAGCTGATGCTTTTATCCAAAGCGACTTACAATAAGTGCATTCGACCAACAAGATACAAACTTGAAGAAAACAGAATCATATAAGTACATCAGGTTTCATAGAGCCAAAGCATTTCAAGTGCTACTCAACTGGCTTTAGATAAGCCAGTCCTTTATTAGTATATAAGTGCTTTGTTAGCAATTCTTTGTTAGTAATTCTATCGCTCGAAGTGGAGTCGAAAGAGATGGATTTCAAGTCTGCGCCGGAGTAACAAATGTGAATTTTGTGAATATATGTTAATAAAGGTATTCTGATTCGGATTCTGTTATTGCGCAATATGTTTTGCAATATTAGATTTATTTAAACATAGTTCAGATCATTATTAAAAATATATATTAAAATGATCATGATGTGATATTCTAGAAGGGTTGTGGACCTAACACAGGGGTGTTTTTAAGACTATAAAATACGGTTTGTAGGCCGAGATTTCTCTGCAGCACCACATTAGTTTTTAAGATTTACATTTTCACATTTCTTGCCTTTGCTGAATATTCTGTTTACTGCGATGTCTATGGAAAACTAGTCCATATTTTAAATATATATATATTCATTGTGCAGCCCTACTACATTTACAATAAACACTAATTGGACATCCACATAAAGAGGTACCAAATGTTCTCTTCCAGCCAACAGTGTTATGTATAGTCCTCTCTGCTGGTAATGACATCGCCAAGGCAAATGGTTGTTACACTATATTAGTGTAAAGCACAGTAAGGTGTTTGTAAATGTATAATAATTGAAGAACCATACCTATTTCTCTGTTGAGAATTTTCTCCTCCCTGTTTCCCACTGGCTCGATGACTTTGAGGAAGGCCTGGAAGAGCCTGAGATCGCACAGTCTCCTGGTCTCATCGTAAAACTCCTCCCGCTCGGCCTCCTGGGTTACACTGACAAAGATGTAGGAGCTCTCCTCCTGCAGCAGATGGTAAAGCGGGTACTTCCTGGCCTCTTTGAATAGCTCATGCTTGACTGTGATCAGCGTGGCTTCCCGGAGGCACTCCAACGTGAGAATCATGCCATTTGGCAGAAGGCAGTCCACTAAGATGCTGGGGGGCATCAAGTGCATCCCCCATAGTTCTCCGGAGGAGGGCCTTGGAGGCATGGTCGTGCCAACAAATCTGCTATTTTCAGAGCCCGGTAATTATCAGATGAGCGATGCCGAACAACTGCCAGAAAGAAGGAAGCAGAATTATATAAGAACCACTGACCTGTGCACAATAATGCAAACCGCTTGTGGTAACCATTTGACCTAAGTGATGCTAGAGTTGCATAGAGGCTGCAATTCTAAATACACACTTCACCAATTTAACATGGGATGCCAAAAATATTGTGAAATTCCCAAATTGCATAACAGAGGAATCTCTGTAGCACCACTGCATATTGTTCATATTGTTTTTGAGCTAACCATATAGCCAATAGCCAGTGGGTTAAAGTTACTCATTACATTTACTCAAGTACTGTGCTCAAGTAACATTTTGAGAGACTTGTAATTTACTTGAGTAAATAGTTTACTTTTGCACCACTTCATTCATTTATATCAGACTTTAGTTACACCTGATGAGAATTGACAAGCTACCCTGCAGTATATAAAGTAATTAAAATTAGCAGCATCTTTACCAGCTTTGATAACACTTTAATGATCAATAATTATAATCAAAACATATAATATATTAAATGGGCCAATCTGCATAATGAGTACTCTTTGGTACTTTAAGTATATGTTGATGATAATACTTTTTTACTTTTACTTGAGTAACATTTTGAATGCAGGACTTTTGGTACAAGATCTGAGTACTTCTTCCACCTCTGTGCATAGCCATTATGTATAGTAATTTAAGATAGCAACACATTTATAACAAATGAGCTGGCTACCTAACGTTGGAACTAGCATGAATTCAACATTTGACTGTATTGTTTTAATTATTATCATTTTAGCAAGGCAACATAACGTGTAATCACATCAGAGACCGCAAACACGTATGAAAGAAACTTTCGCTTTAGTGATGTGGTGTTAAACCCATGTTAACTCAAAGAGAGCAGCGATAGACATTTCCAGTGATGTCGAATTTAGGGACAAAAATAATGTAAACCAACACATTAACGAACAAGCATTACCCACTCGTTAGTAAAGAATGGCTTAGTTGTATATTGTTAGCCTGGGTTTGACAGTCATCTCGACTATGTTGTGCTGCTGCTTGGTGTGTTAGGTGTTGTTTCTTAGCTTGCTAGCTTGCCATGCTAGCCAAGTTCAGTAAGCAGACCAATGTCATCTACAATATAAAAACCTCGCCTGATACATAACCATGTTACACTGACGTTACTTCAATAAAAGGGTGCGACCCGACCATGTGTCGTGGAAGTAAGTGGGTAGCTGCTTTTATAAACAGGGAATGCAAACATTCAACAAACCATGACAAAAACAAATATAAAGCTACCTCTGTCAGTTAGCCAACCGGTTAGCTGCCAAGCTAATGTTCCAACAGAATCATTAGCAGCGGCTAGCCGAGTGTCCCGTTTGTGCCCGCTCGGGAAGTCTCAAACAGAGGGGCTAGCTCTAACGTTAATCCATCCAAACAATGACACCGAGGGGTCGGGACGGACCCGCCGTGTAGGAAAAAAGACGCCCCTAGCTCCCAGTGATGTTGTCAAAACGCTGAGGTGGAATAAGTATATAATACTTCATGATGTTCTTCATCGTGCGGTCCCGAAAATGAACTGCACAGTTCGGTAGCACGCTAGCTCCATACAGCTATCCTGCTCAAAGGCTGCTAGCAGGCTCATCATCATGGAGCGCCCTCCCACACCATGGAAGTCCCACATACAGCGAGTTTACGTTAGCTGGAGGAAGCACTTTGTCATGACATGAGAATAGGAAGGGAAGCCGCTTGTTCGCTGTTTTCTGCCATTGTACATTAAAAACCTCTATAAAATATTACTAAAGTGTGCATGAAAAACACTCTCGAATATGTTATGTCACTATATGATACGGTCATATTCAGCAGAGCTCATAGCAAATCCCGTTCAGTATGTGTGTAGATGGAGCCCCCAGATACAAACTGGAATGAGGGGAAGTATTATTGAGACTTGTATGAGTCATTCATTTTAATTGCATAATGTTTTAATGCTTCCACATTGACACTATTTATATTTCCCCCGCTTTTTATGGTGTAACTTTGAAGTTACATTTCAACGGAATTCAGTTGGACCTTATAGCAGGCAGAGTTACAAATCAGCAACATATCAAAGATCTTTCAGAGAAAGTTCCAAGGCTTCAGTTCTTTCAGAGAGGCTGCTAGAGTTCGAACAAAGGTCAAGAGAGCCGAACACATGACTCCCTAATCTGTTGGCTTCTTCTCGGTTATAGAATTTACATTTATGTTATGCTATAGAGAGAAGTTCTGAATTTTGAAGGAATCTGAATTCACATCTTCCTTGGGTAAACTGGAACTGGTCAGATAATTTCCCAGGAAAATATAATGCTGTGTAGACAGTTAGATTTGTAGGTTAAGTTAGGACAAATCAGTTTAATTTATATAAATGCCCCAATACCACGAACCTCAAATATGCCTTCTACAATGTATACAGCATATGACACTCACTGTCCTTTTCGACCCATAAAGTGAAACTATTTTAGTTATTAAGATCTATTATTTGTTGGACCATATGGCCTGCATACCTTACATCGGCACTAAGCGAAACTACTTATAAAAGCAAGCTTAAGACTAGTCATGACTACCTTATATTACATGTTACTTGCTAGACGCTTTTATCCAAAGCGACTTACATACTCAATACTGTGGGCAATCCCCACATGAGCAATTTAGGGTGAAGTGTCTCAGGGACACAAGACATGCTGACTGCAGTGGGGTTTGAACCTGTGACCATCTGATCCGAACACCAAGGCTCTAGCCACTGCGCCGCATGCCTCCACACATATAATGATACATGTAATAGCAATATATTTTTTCATTATTATCCATGTCTTTTTAATTAGCATTATTTATTTTTGTTTTAATTTATACCCTTTTGTTTTTCTTTATTTTCCTTAATTTAAAAATATGTTTTATGCACTGTTGCGTTATCATTGTCTTTTTTAAATGTCATTATATAACGCTCATTGAACCGCCTCTTTGAATAAATACAAACCTCACCTTGCCTAATATATTTGTATTGGTCTAATAGGACATATAGGAGGCCTTGTGTGTATTTTTGATTTTGATTTATTTACTGATTATATTAATGAGATTACCTGTAGGTGAACTTGTGAGAACCTGACCTGATAATTTATTTATTTGACTTTCTATATGTTTATCCTGCAAATCTGCAAGTTTAAATTGTGTTATAACATCTCAATACATAAGAAATGTCAAGCATATGCTACGTATATTAAATACTATGCATTTATATGTTTATTGTGGTTTGGTGAGCTTCATTGTTATAGTTTTTTTAACTTCATGACCAACAAAAATCATCATCACCTTATGTTTATTTATTAAATACATTTCATAATGAGAGGCTTACAAATATTATTTGGTCACTGAGATAGTGGATATAAAATAAAATCATTTACGATTACATGTTATTATCAAAATATAGGAAGTATGGGGAAGTTCTCAAAATGGTAAATTCCTCAACCACATAGGACATTTTTGGACTAACATCAGAGTTTTCTCCCTTTGGCTTCATACATGCTGGTATTGTCCTGTGTATTATATGTGCAAAAGCAAACGTACACTTATAGAACATACCATTTTTACACATTTAAATATCCATAAAAACCCTTCATAATGCAGAATGCAAAATGAAGTGTTTTTGTTGACAGTTTCCGGCTTGAAACATTCACTTCACATTTATAAACAGTCACATCCTCGTTCCGGACAAATAGTCAGCTCTTCCAAATGTCTGAACCTGAGGAAGCTTGTAAGAGGTCACAGCAAGGTTGTTGGGTTTAAAGAATTACCTTTTATGAGTGCTATCAAGCCATCAAATGGCCTATACAGTTGTTTTCACTTTCACTCTATTGCTTCAGAAGGGGCAAACTGCTCCCATTATTTGCCTAGC
Source organism: Notothenia rossii (assembly GCF_949606895.1). Taxonomy (NCBI): domain Eukaryota; kingdom Metazoa; phylum Chordata; class Actinopteri; order Perciformes; family Nototheniidae; genus Notothenia; species Notothenia rossii. Next base: position 50,455,102 of record NC_136907.1, on the reverse strand, counting down.
CCAGAAGGTTATAAAACATTATGAAAGGGTTGCAGTTTTGTTATGTTTTACTTTAAATTATTTAGATCTTCGCATAATTACAGTGTGGTAAGGTTTAGGTATAAGATCATGGTTTAATAAGATACAATAAGTATGCCTACGTTGTTGTTACAATAGAATACTTCAGTAAACATATCTCATATTTTAGTTTTCACCGAGCGAAAAAACCCCAGTTCTGAAAAGTGAAGACATTACGGAAGCTCCTTAAATCTTCATTTCTTTTTTCAATAGCCAGCAAGGGTGACTCATATTGTCTATGAGGAAATACCCTTTCATCTCATCTGAGTAATTATCTGAGTAAATATAATGAGTTTATGGGCCCAATTGTAATTTGGGTGTTGCCTGGTTTAAGTATACTCCATGTTTTCGTTTTACAACTTCAACTCCTTCTCCTTCTGTGTTTTAATACAAGTTTTAACAATTTGGGTCACCTAAAAATGTCAGTCTCAGTTGTTCTTATCTTCACAATTTCGTACAAATATTATTTCTTGTAATGTCTTCCAAAAAACCAATATGGTGACAACCAAAATGCTGAATTTAGAAATAACCCAGTTCCCAAACCAATTGGTGACACCACTTTCTATTTACAGTCAATGGTTTTGCGGGACCGAACGTTGTTCCGTCGTCATTATAAGTGCCGCTAGAGGTCACCACCTTTTTGTTCCTGTATTGGTGAGCTACTGTTTGAAAAGACGATAATCTTGTTCAGAACCTAGTCTCTAAAAAGAGATTATGAAATCCTATAACCCCCACATTTTGGCATGCCGGCATAAATGTCACTGCTTTCATTCTGTTGTTTTAATTGTTTTTGTTGTTTTGTTTCACCCTTTTTACTCTGTAGCACTTTGAGTTTGTTTACGCAAATGAAAAGTGCGCTTATAAATAATAAAATTATATAATAAATACAATTGATTATTATTATTGATTATTATAAATCTGCAGCATTGGATAAGAATTTTGTATTGGATGAGTTCTGGTTTGCACTTGAAGTCCAGGTATAATGGGCAAAACCCGCTTAAGGAAGCTTTGGATTGATGCAGGAAGTCTGTGTGAAGCAAAATAGGGGGAACACATTGGTGGAATGCAATCTCAGAATCGTTTGGCTACCCTCTTGCAACAATTTAGCTTAAATTAACTAAAAATTAGCTTGTGGATAAATCCAATCTTAGTCTCTGAAATCTAACTTCAATATCGCATCACAAATTGCAAATCAGCCTGTAAACAATTGGCACACAGAAGAAGAAAATCATGGCCCGGATATTCATTGGCTACACCGGAAACCTGAGGGAAGTTGGTCGTTGCCCTGAGAGACTCATCATTGTCACAACAATGGCCGATGGGTTTCCTGGTCAAGCCCCTTCTGACCCAGATATTTACACTGATACTGACTCTCAGCCACTGATGACGGCCATAGAATGAGCTGATATCATCTGAAGAAGGTGCACTAATCCTTTTCATGTCATATGTCTATCACCAGCCCCCATATGCTTGGCTTTGACAGATGCTGCATTGCATTTCATCTCTTGATCTTCCCTATCTCTTCGCACAGTCTGGAGAGGTACTGTGTGAGCTTCACCATGACGATGACGAGGGCCCCTCCAATGAGCATGCTGGAGGGCCAGAGCAGCGAGTGGAAGACCACAGTCTGGTCATAAAGCCGCGTCAGGATGATGTTCTCCTGCTGCTCGCTGGGGTCGTAGTAACACGTGACCTTCTGGTTCACCTTCAGACGCTCTGAGATGTTCATGATCATGACATGCATGGCGACACTGTCTTTCTGGCACCTTGGCACGTAGAAACACTGCAAGGACAGGATTGAAAGACATTTAGGTTATCTAGGGGGCAATCAGTTGGTTTGTTCTTTATTGAATACATCAACCTTCATGTATCATCGTTCAGCTTGACCAGACATAATCCTATCAACTAACATTTTCTGAATCGGAAACAGAGCACGTCTACAATCAGGCCAACATTTGACAGCCATTGTCAACATTTGTAACGCTTCAGTAATTCTCAGTATTTTCCCCTCTGGCACTGTACTCACTTCAGAGCTGGTGTCCTGTGTCTCCTCATTGTGAGATAAACGGCTGACACGGCCCGTGTTATTGACGCTCACGTAGACCTGCAGGCAGGGGTATTTGGAGTCTCTCCAGCACTCTGACCCACAGTTGTAGGAACAGTTCATGTCTGCTGTGACCGTGGAGTTCAGTATAACACACACACCTTCCTCTGTCCACACACTGTGATGAGATTTAAATGAAAAAACGATTTAATACCAAAAAAAAGATAAACAGAAAAAAGATTCAACAAAATGTTGGGTAAAAAAGCTAAAATGTGAAGAAAAAAAATGTCAATGTGTTAAGAAATGCTACTTTGAGAGAAAATGTTGTTGAACATAAAGTCCAACTATAGGGAATATATGAAATGGTGTTAATAAACCAACATTTTGACAGTAAAGTCAAAATATGTTGGAAAAATACCAAACTTGAATAAATTCAACTACATTTCCCTAATCCCTTTCCCTAATCTCCAAAAAGAAAGTAAAACTAAAATATTCCCTCTCTCGTCTTGTCCTTTTGCCTGGCACTAATAGTCCTCCGCATGGTAAGAAAATGGCTTAAGGTATAATTTGTTCCTGATTTCATAAAGTATTCATTTTTGCAATTTTCAGGTTAGAGCACTGAAAGCATCTGATGAATAAAATATGTATCTGATAGTTTACTTAGCTTCCTTTATGGGGTGTAAAAATGAAGGGATATCAAACAACAGGCCTGTACCTGTCTGCATAGGAGCGTAACATAGTGACCCCCAGGACAAAGTACATCATCACTGAAGAGAGGATCATTCCCAGTCCCAGGAAAATGGCTCGATCTTCACCGGGCTTCAGAGCCGTCACCGTCTTCTTCTTGTCCAACAAATCTACCCGACGGAACTTCTGGTAGATTGACTTGCTGCTGTGTTAAAAAAGGAGACAATATAATATTTAGTTTAACTTACAGTGCAAATATTATTAAATGAAAATAGCACGATAGGTATGAGCTTCTTCCTGGGCATGCCCCCGTCCTTCCCTTTGCATTTTAAAGAGGCCCTATTATGCTTTTTGGGGGTTTCCCTTTCCAATAGTGTGTTGTATAGGTTTTTGTGCATGAAATGTTTTTGTGCCCCCCCCCTGAAACGCCTCCATTGGATTCCTTTGTTTACATCCAATAACAAAATGACATCACTATGCAACATTTTCATCTCGCCTAGCCCTCCAAGACATTATGCGTGATAGGCTAAGGGGCGGGACATCTCTAAGTGGTTGACCAATCACAAAAGAGCCAGCCAGATAAGCAATCAGAGCAGACTGGGCTCTGGTTTCTGACAGAGGGTGAAAAGAGGTGCAGCAGCACAGGCAGTATGAGAAAAATAAAGAGCTTTTTGAACATTACAGCATGAAAACATGCCACAGTATAGAGGCACAGAATACAATTATGAACCTGACATTTTGTAGAATAGGTCCCCTTTCAAATCAAATTCTCAGCATGAATTGGTTACCTCCTTTCATTTCGTCCTGCATTATTTTTGGCCCCGGCCACAAAAAACATATTTCTCGATGATCCACGTCCTCCTTTGCTTGCTGATGTGGAACGGTAGGATTGCTGAAAAGACCTGTGAAATGGAGTTTGTTAGTTGTCCGGAAGCACTTTTACTATATGGATCATAAATCCCAGTCCAAAATCACTGGTTACAAAGCAAATGTGTAAGACGACAAATCACACTGTACCTTTGGTGCATAGCTGCTGTCAAAGTCGCTAAATATGTCTAGTTTTGTAAGTTCAAACTATTTGCCTCTTCTTTAGCCGACAAACTGCAGTTCCCGACTCTCAGAGTGTGGTGCAGAGTGGGGACAGGAAGCACGTAGTGGTCTCCACCAGGTAAACATCTCATTTTGCACACAAAGCAACGCTACAAAGGGTAAACAAGATGACAGATAGCCACAGACGAAAGGTGGTCATGCTGATGAGGCGCTTGCGATAAACCTACCTGCTGTATCCCGAACACTTCTGCTGTCAACACAAAGTCATTGGGTCCTCTCTTGGCACGACACCTTGCACATGCTTCCTCTCGCTTTGTACTGGTCCTACAGTTTGCAGGAAACAGAGTTCACATGTTGTTTCGGTCCCATAAATAACATTAGCCTTGATTCAGATGCCAATAAATGGGTAAGTGAGACATTATGAGTTATTTATTGTGGGTCCCCAAAGGGTTATGGTGAGGGTCGATACAAAGGCAGTTATTCCAAAACACAATTTAGGACAAATGTATTTCCGCTAGTAATGTTTGGTCATCTTCTTGTATATCAGGGGTGAGCTCCATCATAAGCCCAAATTGAATAAGAAATACCAACCAATCAAGACAGTATCAATCAAATTCTATTGAAGAAAGAATAGGGATCGCTGCACTCTGCACAGGTTAAGAAACCAAATATTGGTGATGTGGAAATACAAATATATGTTGCTCTTCAAGGATAAGGCAAAAAAAAATAAGAAGGAATACAAAAGGAAACAATAGCTATCCAGCTTACTTTCAATCGAAGTCGTCTACCTTTGCAGCCTCGAGAGCATCCAGACTATTTGGTTGTAAATTGTAAAATATTTACTGATTCACGGATATTTGACGTGTTTCAACTAAAGATATGGGTATAAAGTGCAATGAGGAATAATTAAATCTAACGAAAAGGTAATGTGACTCTATGTAAATGTTCCCAACTCAAAGACATGACAGTGAATTTAAATATAAATTCAACCTGAAACAAACACAAACATAACTGGGAAAAAAGATATTAAGATATTAAATCAGAAAATCAATAAATGACCGTAAAAAGTGTTTTTCAAGTTCATTGACTCCCCTTCAATACATTACATACCGCATAGATTTTATGATATATTGTTGGATCTGTAGCCACCGCCCAGTCCTTTAACATATTAGTACATTAAGAATGCTCTTCATTTTTGTAGGAGAAAACAACCTTTCAAGGAGGAGAATAGTTGGAAAACAAGCCAACAAGTTCCTGTTGGATGAGTAATTTCCTCATTGTATCACATTCCCAGCTGCTTGGGGGAGATGTTGCTGGGAGATAACACCGGCCCAGTGAGACAAAGGGAATCTGAAGGAAACCATCAATATTTTTGGAAACAGTCCATGCGCTTTTTGCATTCACACCCATAACAAAGGTTCATGAGATTCATGGTCTGTCTTACAACTGTCCAATTCTTCTCCTCTGTAAACGCTTGCCATTATGACTGCGTGCTTCAAGCTCCACGCATAACGGTATTGATTTCAGCTAAACATGGACACACTCATTTTCAGAAAGATTGCTTTACTCCTTGTACCAACTGTTTTAAAGGGTTTGTAGAGCAAGGAATTTGGACCCGTGCCTCATGTATGCAGGTGACTACCTAAATAATTCAGCAGTACACTTTTTACTTCAATTATATTTTGGATAAATATATTAATATAAATATTTGTATTCTGCTCTAAGATATTTGTATTGCACATTCTTACTTTAACTTCTTATGTTTATACGAACATTTGTATTCACTTTTTTTTGGCATTTTATTTAGCAGAGTATTCTATTGTTCAATCCTTCTCTTACCTCCTTATATTAAAACGTATATTATTATTATTATATTGTTTTATTTGTATGTATTTATTTAATTCTATAATGGAGCAACTATCCCCAATAACTACCTAACCTAATAACTCCCGGAATTAGACAAAGATTTCTGATTCTGATTATTAACTTATAAGGAATAGATAGTTAACCTGGCCTCACACATTACATGTGTGATTTATTTCACAATAGACATTGGTCTGGTTTAAGATAATTGTCTTCTTTTTTTTTTTTTTTGTCACTTTCCTCAATGCTAAACATTGAAAGTAGTGGATGTTTGGCAACTAAAAGTGTATTCAAGTACAGTTTCTGACACCCTTGGAAAACTAAAATGGCTTGTATCAGAAATGGGGTGAAGCCTGCGAGCTAGTTCAGGCAGTCAACTCAATCACCAATGATACATTAATACGTGACGCACCTCGTCCCTCTTACAACCAACCAAACACATTCTACTAAACATGCCGCTCTATTTAAGCTGCCAGGGGCCTCATTTATAAAGGGATATACGCTCAAAAAATGGCGTACGGCAGTTTCTACGCAATGTTTGCGATTTATAAAATACTAACTTGACGGGAAAACGTGCGGTCCTCCACGCAAACTCTAACCCAGGGGTCGGCAACCCCTGGCACGCGTGCCAACATTGGCACGCGGAACCGTAACCAGTGGCACACTAGGAATAAGTGGAATAAGTGTGCAAAAATATTTAAATTGTATTTTCGGATCCTGATCGAGACCGCCGCCAGAGCGTGTCTCCCCGTTACCTGCAGAAGGAAGCCATGCACGTAACGCACCCCCGCTCTCTTTAACTCCAAGCGACTTTCTGCCGCTTTCCTCCATGGTCTACAGCTGATCGTTTCACCACGGAGGAAAGCACTTCACTAATTGCCGTAGGCCTACACATAAGGAGCTGTACAAATGCCACAGTTTTTGCGTGACTGTGTATTTAGTTGAAAGCCCAGTGGCGGACTGGACATCTGTTTGTTGAACTTTCCTGTCAGCTCCCAGACCGTATCGAGGAGGGCAGAAGCAACAAGCTTCAGGTTCAATAACCCACTTTAGCTTAAATGACTGGAGAGAGGCGAGCTCTTCTTGGGAGGCCGTTGCATTTATTTAGCTGTTCTTCTGTTTCACAAAATACATCACAGACCTCTGTTTTTCTGCTTCCTCGTTTCACTTCCAGAAACATACACACGTTCCCTCACTGTCGCTCTACCATCCACAAACACACATGCACAAGCCACACCCCCATCTCTCTCTCTCTTAAAGGGACAGCGATCTCATCTCACTCTGCATGACCCTAATATAGGTGTGCTCTGGAGAATCACAGAACGGACGATCGTCCTTATTATTATGCCGTTTAAACCAATTATTTAAATGTGTTTGTTAAATTCGGCATCATGTAAGTTGCACTGACAGGTCCAACACTGCTTCCAGCTAGGCTCCCCCGCCCTTCTGCTGATAGTTCACGAGCGTCAAGCTCCTTAACCCCCCCCCCCCCCGTTGATAATTCTCGGTCGTTGGCACGCTGATAACAATTTTTTTTTTAAATGGCACTTCATACCAAAAAGGTTGCCGATCCCTGCTCTAACCCATGCGTACGCACTAAGCACAAAAACGGGAGAGACGAGAAACTGCGACACCGTTGGCAGAAGGAAGAATGGAGAGAAATAAGTGGAAATAATACCATAAATAAAATGTTACCTCTCATTTATCATATATGAAGAATTCATTTTCAAACATTGATTAAAGCCAATCTTAAAATGATTTAACAAACGCCTGTTTGAGACTCCTCAGTGCACACAAAAACATAACTGGGAGAAATAAATAAATACGGATATGTTATTTAAAACCACCTTGAATATGTTGTGTTAATGTTATGAAATGTTTCCTCATAAATGATGCGGTAAGCAGGAGGACAGAATTACGTCTAAACTGACGCCGTTTTGCATTTCTATAGGTTGTAGATACGAGCATGGTTTTATATGTTTAATACATGTTTAATCGTGTTTTATGCCGTTTGCCAAGACTTGATAAGTTGCTCGTAAAACACAGGAGGTATGAAAACTAAGAGCACCATATGTGGTAAATTGTACAGCTAATATAACACAAAACATTAGTTGTATGTACTTTAATTGACGGATATAGAGTTGCTGCGGTGGGGGGGGGGGGTTGAGATGCACAGGCTGCAGTGGAGAGTGACGCTGCGCACAGCTAATCGACAGCTGGGACACAAACCACCAAATACAAAAACATAATTCAGATCCAGTCGTCATGACTCCACTCCGGAGGGATTCCCCGATCATTTCTTACAGATTCTCATCAAGGGGGGGTCTCCTGTCCCCGGTAAACACACTGCCTGAGGAAGGCTATGTGTATTTTTTTGTCATTAACCTTTTTCGGACCACTTATTTATTTATTTTGGTGACGATCCGACCTCCATGCTGCCACTCTGGTTCAAACTGCAGCCACCAAACAATATGATTTATCTTGACCTCCCCAAAATAATCAAAATCTGACACGGTGTGACTGAGATGTTTTTTTAGCTGTTCTGTCGTCATTTCCTGCGATCTTCTCCATGCAGTCAGTCAAAAAGCATGAATGAAAGGGCGTTTCTTTGACTATTTATAGGCAAATATGGGCGTTACGTGAAGCCCGCAAAAGCTGCACCGCATTTCGAGTCGGTTGTGATTTATAAAGGGAAACAGGCATAGGAAGTGCCATACGCACTTTCCTCGCTGGTACGCAATGTTTGGTGAATCGGAAAGTGGCGGGAAATGTATGGACCTATTTTTCGGATTTCTACTACATAAGCAACCTTCCCACGTGAATCATACGCACGGCGTTATAAATGAGGCCCTGGTCTTCCTGCCTCTGCCTCCTCGCTATGCTGCTGCGTTCATGTTCCTGCTGCTGTGTTTCATGTTGCTGCTGCTCGCCTGCCCCACCACCACCCCAGCTCCACCCCAGCTTCCACCTGTAGGCTCGGGGGATAGTTATCTAATCATCACTCAATGTTCTTTGTAAATCTGTGGAGTAATGAGGCCCGAGCCTAGACGCCAAACTCAAACTATATGCTGCTTCTAATAAACATATTAAGAAACACGTGAGTTGTCTGACTGAAATAATAAAGATTAATTCTAAATGATGGTCAGCAACCTAAATGTATTTTCCATGTATTTGCATCCTCCATATCACAGCTTATTTAAAAAAACTACTGAGTCTGCAGTGTCCCCGGAGGAAGCACTGGAGGGAGACAGTGGGTGTGTGAGGGGAAGCTCTATTGTGAAACTGCTTACACCAGCAGGAAGTTATTGTTCACATTTTCCTATTATCAGTTTAATGAACTACATATCCTGAGCCAGAGGCAGATAGGATCAGCCGACCTCACTGTATGGGTCTGTCCTTGGTTTATATTTTTCCCAGCTGCCTCTGTCTCGTATTGCGAGAGTGAAAACGTGACTGAATGAGTGATAAACCTAAATGGCATGTGGTGGACCACACAACTGTGGAGCAGGTGTTATCTTACACACAGAGGGATTGTTACTTTATCTCCACTGTAAATAATAGTTATGTACAGTTGAGTTAAAAAAAGCATGTTTGATTGGCCTATTTGAAAAATACAGAAATAGAAGAAAAGAATGGGGGGAAATACAAATGTACACAACAGACAAAAAGAGTGTTCAAACATGAGGCTTATCTTTCTGTCATGGGCTACAAGGCAAAGGTACGAGATGTTAAATACATGTGTTAATTAGCAGTTTTTCAAACAAAAGAGAATTTTGCTTCTATGCATGATTATGACCAAAAAGACGTCAACAGATATAAAATAATAGGAATCAACACAAAGTGAGGACAAAAATACCTAAATGGATTACAAGAAAAAAACGAGTTACCACAAAGTATATAACACAATTAAAACTCAGAACTTTGAAAAGACACAAACTCACTACAAAGAGTCATGAGTGACATACATGGGGTATGTAATAACTACAAAGATGCGCAAAATGACAACAAAGAGACACAACAAAGAAATATCAAACCGCAGTGTTGACAAATGGAAGGAAAGCAAAAAACTGTTGTTTTTTTGGTTTTTTATTCTCTGTCAAAGCGTCTTTGAGTTTCTAGAAAAACGCTATAAAAGTCTCATGTATTATTATTATTATTATTATTAAAAGAAGCACAAATGAACGTAACGTCAAAAAAATAATTGAAAGAAATGCAAAGTGACCACAAAGCAACCACAAAGCAATCACAAAGCAACGCAAACTGAGTTCGAAAAGATACAAATCACGACGAAAAGACACCACACATCTACAAATAGACACAAAACAACCATAGAGAGATGCAAATTGAATAAAAAGACACGCAATCAACCCCAAAATAATGTGAAACAATACAATAATGACTGTAAAGAGATGCAAACTGACTACAAAGAGACACAACGCAACGACAAGGAGATGTAAAAAAGAAGTTTTGGAGGCCAAAAAAGGCACAAAGACACATAACTGAAATACAAATGACTTGAACATTGTGTGTCTTTTGAGTCAGGCTGTTTTGCTCCAATACATGATGGGTAGGGGGCTTTTTCATGTTTGTGCTCAGGGACCCATTTGCTCATAATATATACATTATTTCATGTGACTATTAGCAACATCCTATGGATTTATAATGTGTGTGTAACCTGAAGGGGATAAGTCTGAGGGCTCAGCTTTGATCCCTGCTTTATGGTGTTTACTTTCGCCCCATGTTTTAACAGCGCTGTGGAATTCAAAGCCTGACCCGCTATCAACACGCTCTTTGAAAAGGAATGCATGATGTATTTTTTGCCTGGTCATTCCAGTGATGATTGCTCCCCTGTCATGTGTCATAGTGTTAAAGAACCTTCAAAAAGAACCACATGCTCCACTGCACGGCAAGCCGCAGGGGTAAAGCCGATCAATAAACACTGAGGTGCAAACAATGCCAATGCAACAATGAAAGGCATTCAAAATGGCATGTCAGTCACATTAAACATGCATTATATTATATGTTAAAACCGTAGGTGAATAGTAAGAACATTTATTCAGTAATTTAATTTAGTACACATTTAAGGTACTTGGACTTCATTTAAGTATTTCCATTTTTGCTACTTCTAGTCCACTTCAGTTCATTTCAGGGGCTAATATTACAGTTTATACTCTTACATTAACCCCTTTGAACAATTTATTCGACAATAATACTTGGAAGATTCAGATTTATATTAATGATACAAAATATAATCTACACATAATTGAACATGTTCTATTGAAAAGTAAAGATAAAACTGTATTTTTCCTTTGGTGTTCACAAGCGACAGCATATGAAGTAATACAATAAATAAAAAGATGAATAAATAGATAAATGGATAAATGAAGAAAAAGCATGCTCCTCTTTTTCCAGTGACATTAAAGTGGTGAACACATTACACACTAACCCATGCATGAGTAATAATAATCCAATAATACCAATCTACTATTATTCTAAAATGGGCCAATGTGTGCAATAAACTTGAATTAATTTGTATTTCTCCACTGTGATTTCAAGACTTTTACAAAATAAAACAGTTTGTATACTTCTTCCACCGCTGGTCATAAAACAGTCATCCATTCATATTCAAGTATGTTGCAATTGTTTTGTGTATTGCTACTCCTACCATTATTATGCAGTCAAGAGTCACCAAGGTGGTTATAATTGTAGAAATTCATTTCACATGTATGAAAATAAAACTCCAAAATTCCCAGGTACATGCTGTGTGGAACCCCTTTTGGATTAGTTCATAGCACATACAGCCTCCCTGTAGTTCGTGTAATAATCTCCTATCCTTCCATATCCACATTACAGTAAGCTCCTGCGTGTGCTGAGTTAAAGCAGCAGTGGTCATATTTTTGGGATCCTACCTCTTGTTGCGGTGTTGTAATGATAAGCCAGACTCTGTGCTACAACTGTCAGCAGTGGGTCTCCAGCGCGCTCTCTCCCCGGGTCAGCAGCTGGCTACCTCTTATTTAAACTCTTTACCCAAGTGTACAGAATGCCTGCCATACCTGTGACAGTAATACGAGTTCCCTGAACAATGTCGTCATGCTTAAAATGAATGTCCACTGTACCTCCAAATAACTGCCTCTGACTGGCTGCACTCCGGGCCTGTGGATATGTTTGTTGCAAATCCACAGAGGAATTCAGAAGCAGTTATTTCTAACACCTCTGAATTGAAATGTGATATATGTTCAGTATGTGTAGACAGCCTGGAGGCCACAGCTTCAAGAACTGACAAGAAAACACAGCCGCATCCTGCCACAAGGTGTCGCTGCAGCCTCAGAAACTGTATTCATTTTTTTTGAGTGATGATTATATTTTGGTGAAAGTGCAAATGTGAGACATTTTATTTTATTCTCAGATCCTTTACTTAAGTAAAAGTTATAATACCATGGTGTATAAATACTCTGTTACAAGTAAATGTCTGGCATTCAGAGGCTAATTAATGAACAAAACAGTAATTAAAAGAAGTACAAAAGTATTTGCATCAAAATAAATAAAGAATACAAAAATTGAAGAGCCCAAACTTTTACTATTCGACTAATATGCAGAATGCCAGCTGGTACATTTGGAGCAAACTTTATATTACTAGGTGTCTTAATCCACAATAGGATGTCATAAATCATTGGTCATTTGTTTTAAATATATTTATAATATGAAGCTGCAGTGTGGTTTGAAACTGTGACCCCCTGATCCCAACACCAATGCTCTATCCACTGCACCACACGCCCCAAAATATACCCTGGACTAAGAAATAGGCTTGGAAAATAATGGTAGTATCTTGTAAATGAATGTTATGTAATGGACAAAATAACCATGAGAATAAAAAAGGTAATTTATTTGACCATTATGGAAAAATGGTGGAGGTATAAAGAACTGTATACTTTACTGCAAATGATTGTTCATGTTTTCGTCTCTGTTCTAGATTTTTATTTATTTTTTAAATGTAATTTGTTTTATTATTTATTCTTTTTTTTTTAATTTTTGGAGACATTTAGTCATTTGAGTTGTCTTAGTTTTAGTCTGTATTCCTTTTTGTTGTGTAGGGTTAGGGTTAGGGTTAAGGCAAATCCTTTTCGTAAAACGTATATATATATATATATATTTATTAATTACATTTAGTCAGTCAGCAGGAAATACATGCACAAATATAGCAGGATAAAAAAAATAAAGAAAAGGGCAGACAGATATGTATTTGAGGTTAGGCCTAAACATAGCTCCAAACAGGCACAGACTGTCTTCCAGTTCCACAATGTGAGGTGGAGCGACATGGTGACGGGGGGGACGAAAGGAGATTCTGCTCCTTTGTTTCACAGGAACCTAAAAATAGGTCTTGCTGAGCAGGCAGTGAGGCTGAGCTGCACAATCTGCTTTGTTTCCTCTTTTTCTGTCCTTCACTCTCTCAGGTTAATGATTCATGTGAGATGGGCTTTAATGTAGTACAGCCATTAGGGTGAGCTGGTCTGACACTGTACGTGGTTACTGCATGCTATTTATTATGTAGGAAACAAGGAAGGACAGTTATTGATCTTTGTGTGGTGGGTTAGTCACTGCTGTGAATCAGGGTTATCCACGGCCACAATGCCATTGTTATAAAAGAGGTCAAATCAAAGGGATTCTTATTTTGACACACAACTATGAGAAATCAGTCCAGAATTAAATCAAAACAGAAATAGTAGATTTAAAATTTAAAATGTGCAACAAGTACCACATTTCACTTCAGTCAAATAGTTTCACTATAATTAGCACATTTGAAATGTACAAATGTATTTATACAAAAATGCAATATTTGTGTTATTCAGACTGATCAATGCTCTGATTGGTTAGCTGGCCGGCTCTGTTTTGATTGGTCAGCCACTTAGAGATTTCCCGCGACTTAGCCTATCATGTACAAATTGTTGGCGTGCTAGCCAATAGTAGTGGGAGTGTTACATAATGATGTCATTATGTGACGGCGGTAAACAAAGGAGTCCAATGAAAGCGTTTCAGGTAGGGGGGGAGGAGTGTGGGAGAGAAACTCCCTCTGGAGGGAATACAGAGATTTTAGCGTTTGCAGACCATTTACATGCACAAAAAACCCTTAAATATTCTCATAAAAAATACACCAATAATAGATAATGCTGCTTTTCCTAGTAAAGATACAAATACAGCATTTTAAATAGTTTACATATGAACATATTATATATATAATTAATAAGCAATATAAGTAAACATGATTCAAGTAAGGATCAAAATGAGCTTCAGTCTTTTTTCTTTATTAGAGTAACACAGTTACAACATTACAATTACAATAGTCAAACATCTGGTATCAAACATAAAGAAAACTATCAAACGTATGCTTTTCAGATTATTCTCTTTATGCATAACTTAACAAATATTATAATAGGTTTGCAATTAAAAACTAAATATAGCTGATATCCATTTATTATTGAACCTTGATGTCATTTTTATGGTGTTGAAAATCTTAAACTACTCATCCTTATCTTAGATGTAGCCACTAATCTCCTGATAATTGTCTTCCCTCTTCACACAGAAATGAAAGGAAAGACAACACTGCTGTTGTGAAGGCAGTGGGTGCAGCCTGCTGCTGTTTGTGCGGCAGTATCCAAGCAATTACAGAATGCTAACAGGTTGAGCACACGTGTATCAGTGTAGTCGCTGTGCTCACATCCATTGCAACCTCATGTTATTGTCCTGCAGATCTGTTCCCCGCCCCCACACAGATCCCATACTGCTGTATTTCCTTCTAGTCTCACACACTTTATGGGGGGAAGCTACTGTAATCTCATTTCATCGAGAACCACGGTCGGCACAAACTGAATAAATAGATATTTTTGCAAATGTATGTTCAGTGTAGCCTACATGGTGCATGTAAACAATTTTCAAGTAGGATACATTCACAGAGAAGAGGTCAGTCGATTCACAATGTTGGCCCCTACAGTGAATCATATATTGTGGAAAGCTTGGCATTGGAGCCAAGGAATTTGCTTCACATTTCTTCACTGGCAGCCAAAACACCCTGGCAGTGGGAGGGATGGAGCACATATCTGTTTCTCCTGTCCTGAGGAGATATAAGTGAGAGGCAGAATGTGGGAAATCCCCATAAATGAACAGTAATCAGTCCTAAAAGTGAAGCATGTTTTGCACTTCACCAGATGTGTTGACATTCAGATCACTTTTGATGGAATTCTCTTAGTTTTTCTTAGAGGAGCCCTTTTATGCTCCTTTTCAGATTCATTTAGTATCTCTACTGTGACATGTCTCTATGTTTAATGTTCAAAAAGCTCTTTGTTTTCCTCATACTGCCTGTGCTGCACCTCTTTTCACCCTCTGTCTGAAACCAGAGCCCAGTCTGCTCTGATTGGTTAGCTGGCTGGCAGGATGTTATTGGCCAACCGCTTGGAGATGTCCCGCTCCTTAGCCTATCACGTACAATGTGTTGGAGTGGTAGCCAATAGAAGCAAGAGTGTTACATAGTGATGTCCCTAGTTACAGAAAATAACAATGGAGGTGTTTCAGGAAGGGGGGGGAGTGAGAAAGAATTCCTCTCGAGGAATCACTAGCATCTGCAGACCATTTAAAAGCACTAAAACCAATACAATACTACAGGAAAGGGAAAACCCCAAAAACCGTAATTTTTCAAGATATTAGAGCCAGAGAGGTGTGTGGTGGATCAATAGCATGGATGTGGACATCGGGAAAGATAAGCACTGTTATAATGTAGTGGGAGGATAAACAGCTCAGAGGCAGCAGAGGGGAGAAGTCAGTGGACTGCAGTAGCCTGAGTGTCTGTTACAGCCACATCCATCAGCTAACAACGGATAGGCTATCCTTTGAGACGTTCACCATCTGATTGCATGCAAATACTGTATACTGTAGCTCTTTATTTTTCCCATGCTGTGCTGCTCTATTGATATATCATCAATGTTGGCTGCTGATGAGCAGTGTTTTTTTGCAATTTGGCTAACAAATGTTATTATGATCTTGTGTTGTTTGTGAGGATGCACAGAGTGATGGATGGGTTATTGCTTGGGTCTACAGGGCACAGACCCAGGGGTCTTACAGGTAAACAATTTTTGGGAAAGTCACTAATAGACAAAAATGTGCTAAAAAAGACAGACTGAAACTACAAAGCAATGAAAATCATCAATAAATAGATTCAAGATAAACAAAAGAGCCACAAAATCACCAAAAAAGAAAAGCAAAATAAGCAAAAATAGCCACAAGAAGACAACCAACAGTTACAAAATGACCACTAAAAGACACACAATAACCAACACATTGAAGCAAAATAAGCAAAGAGACAGAATACCACCAAAAGGGCCAGAAAATAGGCAAAAAACCCAACAAAAAATAAATCAAAAAGACAAAATATGACACCGAAAAGCCACAAAATGATAACAGAGAGAGACAAAACAACCCCAAACTGACTATAAAGAGATCCATCATGATGAGAAACATAATGACCAAAAAGAGACACATAATAAATAAAAATAGATGAAAAATGACCCGACTCTTTGAATTTGTAGCTCTGTGATGCTTTGAATGCACTACAATCCCAGGAGAGATTATTACATTTGTGGTAACGATGAAAAGTCACAATGCCATTGATGCTGAATATGCTGCAGAGTTACTGCTCTTGCACAGCTAATAGAATGGTTCGCTGATTCCACATTTCACGCTATGTCATCATCTCACAGAGGAAACTGCATAGAGGCAGTGCAGCCACTTAAACAGGGACAGCCACCAATCACAACCAAAATAACATATATAGCAACATTAAAGGTCAGCAGACAATCCTCAAATGAATCCTTGATATTAAATAGCATGACCGGGGAACAGAATGAATATGGTCAGGCAATCATTGGATACATTAATAGGTTTATGGATGCATCTAAAAAAAAAAATCTGTGTAAAACTCAGATTGCAATGATGATGTAAGCTTGTTGTTGACTTTCCCAGTCTGAATGACTGAGCAGAGGAGAGGGGGTGGGGTGTCATTAATCCACGGCGAGTGATGACCACGCATGCAAAAATGAGGTGTAGTGGGGGATGGGCGAGGACACTGTTGTTATGACTGGTGCTTGGCTGCGGGACAAACTTCCAGAGGCCTCGGCATTTTTTTCCCTCTGTTCCACCTCATTGGTTGGATTCAACGAGGAAATGTGGCTCCATTTTGCTGTAAACCTGTCAAACGGACCAGGAGCTAATTTCAAATCAACGCTTGAGGGCCGCTTGCACCTTTAACAAACCTTGCTTTTGGAAAATAGGTTAGTCACCGGTTATATGATTGTTATGTGTGGATGAAATATGAAATAACGCTTTTGTAACATGTAGTTGTATAAGCTCATTCTACATGAATAACCCATCATACTGTGCCGTATTTGATCGAGGAGGCGGTGAATACATTATACATTGCCGTCGTCACGGGTTAATCGTTACATTGAGTTTGAGCAATTTGAAATAACAGTAGTTACAGGCGGCTCATTTCTGCATGTTGGGTCACCCAACTGTGTCGAATGTCTGAAGCAGTTGCTGGGTTCTTACCGCCTGGCTGTAGTTTAAATATTATAACCTATCGATAGTTAATACATGTGCGTAAAGGACTTGTCTTGCAATCGATAAAAGAGATAACATGGTCTGACGTGAACACAAGAGCTGTGGAAGATATCGTCCATTGAAAGGTTTTATCCAAGTAGGTACGAGATTATAGCAACACTGTCATTAGCATAGCATGCTAGCGTTAGCCACCTAGCTAGCGCCTTAGCAGAGTGGTAGCAAGCTGATGGTCTCACTGTACTTGCCATAAACCCTGTTTCAAAGAAGCGTACTTGATGCTCTCGCTATTTAAAAGAACCAAACACAACGGTTACCCATGTAGCTTGGACTGCATACGTTTGGTAGCTATAGACTATTCGTGACATGCATAAAATAAACAAAACGTTAATACCCCTGTGCCTGGCATG
This sequence comes from Notothenia rossii, assembly GCF_949606895.1. Lineage (NCBI taxonomy): Eukaryota > Metazoa > Chordata > Actinopteri > Perciformes > Nototheniidae > Notothenia > Notothenia rossii. The sequence goes on along the minus strand of NC_136907.1, from coordinate 50,437,390 downwards.
TGTGGCGACCGTTACAGCCGCCGCCAAGGCAACATTAACGTTAAAGCGCATGTTAGCCTCTGTGCTAACATCTCGTTGCTCATGGCAATGCAGAGGGGGACTTGCGTGATAATGGGTTGTAAATAAACGGGTAATTAGACAATTTTAACGAGGTAAAAAAACAAGGCGCAAGTTCACGTGTTTACTTGACAAAAAGCTTAGAATACAAACGCCGATAAAGCCCGGTCTCATTTCCTCCATACATTCACGTAGTGACATGTGGATAGTATTGTCAGCCTAGCATTACAGTACAACTGTAACGTGTTGTTATACTTATCTATACTTATTATAGATGCAGCGCTGCTATATACTTGAGAGTCCAACTGACGAATGAAGGGGCATTTGATTCAGTCTCATCTTACAGCAGTAAAGTGCATTTTGAGTAATTCGTTGGCACTAGCCGGTGTTGCTATGAACAGCATGTCGGATAACGTACACACTGTAGTTTCAGCCCATTCAGTCGCCACGGTGTGTGGGGGAAGGGCAATGTGTTTCCGCAAGTAGCTTGCCTTGCAATGAATTAATGCTAGTTTAGCTACCGGCAGTTTAGCATGGTGACTTAACTTGCACGAGATTAAACTGACTTTAGGAGGAAAGCAGAATGGCGACAAAACATTTCAAAAATAGCTACATACAAATAATTTAATATATCGGTGGCAAACATGAAGGAGGTGTTTTTACCTACTTGTATTCATTCAATACAATTCAATGCATATGCGTACTGCCCCTTTAATAACTATCATCATCATCATCATCAACATCATCAGGTGTAGTTACAACGTGCTGTGCATACATATTCACAGGCATTGCTGACCCAGTTTCTTTAATTGTTTCGATGACACAACCCTTTGTTTATAACACTTTTCCTCTGGCTGCCTTTTCACCCACTCACTGACACACTGCTGCAGAATGTCAATTGTAATTAGGGTACTTTTTCACAGCTCTGTTAGAAAAATATGGTCTTGAGTGGATATTTGGCAGGGCCTCCATGACTTTTACTTTTTGCCCGGGTGACACTCACACATACTCACAGGGTGAAAACAATACCAGCGTAGCTCTTGATCTTAACCTATAGTTCCTAAGCGATTTTATTTTGGGGAAGCAGTGCCGTATGTGATCCAGGTGAAATGCCCACTCCTGGTGTTTCTTCAAAGGGACCTATCATGCAAAATGCACTTTGTGATGTCTTTTATACATAAATATGTGTCCCTGGTGCGTCGGGGAACTCACGCATCATCAGAAAATAAAACCCTCTCTCTTTTCCTCTGACCCAAATCTTTTAAAAACAGGTACAACAAGCGGATACAGATTTGCTGCCGATCTGACGTCAAATCGGCAGCGGACCCACAGAAAGTTGCTATCAGAAACAATGCCTGACGTGTTTTGGACGTAATCTCGTCTTTGTTTACATTAGCAAGCCTCGTTAACACTCAGAGCTAACCTGTACTGTAGAGCACATGTGTTTTTAAAAAGCAGGAAATCAAAAAAGGAACTCACCTTGTGATAAACCCGCAAGAGAAAAAGCATTTGAGCTCCATACGGTTTCAGAAATAATCTTTGATGTGGTTTAGAACAGGATGGCGTTTTTATCACAGCAGAATTTAACTTTATCTCCGGTAGAATTCTGATCATACATTAGCTCCGCCTCCTTTTTTTCTTTTTTCAAGCTAAGGACCCAAAATCAGCCTTTCTCTAACAGGGCTGCAAAAGAGGGGTATGAGCAGTATGAGGCATGGCTATAATGGGTGAACTGTTTGATATTTTAAGCAAAAGACTTCACAGACATGTTTTGTATAGGTATGGCACTACAATATATTTTTTCAATATGGCATAATAGGTCCACTTTAAGTGTAAAACGTTGGAAGAAGAAGTGTACTCATTTTCTTTCTTTTCTTCTCAGGGGCTGAGAGTTCCTGCTGAGGACAACGGAGCTATGAGGGGCTTCTGAAGACCTCTTGATCACATGGGTAGGATATCTAACTGTCACACGTTTTTCCCACATGTAGATTTTGTTCGCCTATTTCTATGCCTGCACACCAATAACACCTAGAACAGTGGTCACCAACCAGTCGAGGCAAGATCTACCTATTGCAGAATTGAGTGAAAAAGACAGCCCAGACTGTACTTCCAATTTGAGGCCTTTTATGTTGTCTAATTGCATCTGAATTGCATCAAATCATTTGGTGCAACTTCCAATTTGATTAAACCAAGACATGGCTCGACAGTAACGGTCAGCTTTTGGTTGACTATCTCGTGAACATTCGCATCAACCGCATCTTTGCATTGACTTTACATGTAATCACGCCGCCCCCAAAAATCGCATCACGTCCGGTGTGAACGCAATGCATGGACAAAGAATGTTGTTAGAATTTTGAATTTGTAAGAATTTTGTTAAAATAACTAGTTTTAATGTTGAATGTTGCACTTGCATGAAGCTTCAGTGGATAAGCCTCACAGTTAAAATGGCGCTTTATGCAAGATGTTGTTTTTTTCTTTGTTGTTGTCGCTGTCAACAAAATAATGTACTCATTCACTCAAACAAATGGAAAATAAGCTACATACATTTATATTTAGGATTGTAATGAAGGAATGAATGAAACTTAAAATGATAGGTATGATCCTTTTTGACATGTTAATTATGTTGTGTTCTTGCAGGGCTCAACGCTAACTTTTAATCAATTTTTGGTTGCCAAAACTGAAAATACGGTTGCCATTTTTAATCACCTTATATTTTAAATAATTAAGATACTATACAGTTATACATCAACTTAATAATGAAAATGTGACACAAAAGAATGTTCAAATGCTTTACAATAAGTAATTAACACAATTATTTGAAACCTAAGTGGTAGTAAACTTGTCCACCCTCAATTGCTGGTATACTAAATACCGGTAGTGCAGCTGTTGTCATGTTCTTCACATGTCCCTCACAAATGAATTGAGCAAGTCACTAGTTTCTCGGTCATCCGTTGTCTCCCTTTCAAATGTGTTGACCCCCACCATAGATCCATTGGCCCTTCAGCATTGAAGTCTTGATTGTGGTTCTGTCATTGGCCAGACTAATGGTGCGTTCACACCGGACGCAATGCGAATATTCGCTTCGCTCTAATCGCTTGAGTTTCACCGCGGCTGCCAGCTGTGTTTACTCGCATCATTCAAACAAGACGCACTGGCTCGGGAGCTACAACTACAACAAAATGAACATTTTTTACCGCGATTAAATTGTAATACACGTTTCTAAATGATGCCGGTTAGTAAAAACCATGAATTAATGCTTTGACAAGTCTGCAGACAAGACGGCAGGTGAAAAACCTTTTTAAATGCTTTTTTTCTGAATGGAGATTGGGTCGACCAGGCTAAGCTAACGTTGCATATGCTCATTCCACACTCATAACAATGGCCTACAGACATAAATAAACCAGCGACTTTATTCGCCATGACCCAGACAGTCTGTGGTTTTTACTTGTTTAACTTTTGTCCAGTTTCTGAACAGATATGAGGAGCTGTGATCTCTGTGTGCTAACTGCTAACAGCTAACGGCTGATGTTTTCTGGTTGAACGTCAGTGGCGGCAGGCTGAGATCCTCACCGCTGATTGGATTCTGAGAGAACGCGTCACGTGAATTTGACGCTCGAGTTGAAAAAATAAAACTCACGCGTTTGGCGCGAAACCGTTCAATCGCCTCAATCGCGTGATTCGCTCCGCGTCCACCACTTCATGCTCGCCGTCGGAGCGAATTCGCGTCTGTAATCGCGCCGCCCCCAAACATCGCATCGCGTCCAATGTGAACGCAGCATAATACATTTATAATGTTAAATAAATGAAAACCATTCACAGTTAAGAATGAGATATTAATTATTAATGCTGTAAATTACCTTTTAATATGTCTAACTATATTTAAAATGTGTTACCTTTTTATAGAAGTGATTGTATTTGTATGCCAATATTTTCCTATGGTAAAGTATCGTTTAGCACTTTTATTTTGGTAGTAATAAGATCGGGACTCTTATTTTTGAAGGAACTTTTACCGGAAGTGAATGCACAACGGAGCAGAATGTACATCTATATTTCGCCTCCCAAGATTTTACACATTTCCTCTTTGCTTTCATTCGGGTTCATCTTGCGCTTTACCCTGCGAATAATCGATTAATATTCGCCAGGGCTGTCCGATTTTTGAATTTGATCATGGTCAGTTTCTGGCATCCCTAGTGCCAAGGCACATGGGCCCAGCATAATGTTAGCGCGGAGCGCGTGGAATGTTTTTTAGTGTGCACGTGCGAAGTGCGCCCCGCCAATTTGTTTCTATGTGTCTGCCCCCAAAAGAAAGCCTCTTGAGGCCTAGTACCAGGGCCGGTTCTAGACAATTTGCTGCCCTAGACAACATTTTAGGCGAGATTTTATATATAAAGAATAAATGAAAAATCTCTACACAAGACAAATACACTACAAAAACAGAAACGTATTGACATAGGTAATATACGTCAAAATGGCTTCAAATGTATTCAGTATTGTATGAAGATGTTTTAATTGGGGGTGGACGTCACATCCTCTAGGGGGGTCCGGCGGGGTTTACATAATTTGTAAACACATATTTGTTTGAGACCCTCTGAGATAACTTAGACTAAAATTAACTATCTAAACACTCCTTTACCTCATTGAGCCTCTCATACCTCATCCACACCAACGGTGTTTCAGGGCCGGTTCGGAGCTGGAGCTTGAAAAACACCGGGTTTTCCTGTTCACACCGCAGCGGAGCAGCCTCTTAGCTCCGGAATCCGGTTGGTTTCAAGCACCAAAAAATTGTCCGGCTAGAGCAAAAGCACCGCATACGTCACGCTTACGTCGAGGCGGGGACAGGGGCGGGATCAACTCCTGAACAACAACAAAAAGCCGGCGTTTTATCCAGTTTGTACACAACGATGGAGAAACTTAACAAGCAGCAGTGGTCCACTGGAGAGACCAGCTACCTACTGGGATTCTGGTCTTCCGAAGGGGAAGCTGAAGCACAATCGGCCGTTGTTGTTGTTGTTGTTGTTGTTGTCGGTGTCAGCTGTGAGGGGTTTCCGCGCAGTTTGGCCTTATGAAGCAGGCACGCAAACGGTTACGTCATGATGCAAACGATGATGCAATGACGCAGCACCAGTCGGACTCTGGGCGGTGTGAAAAGAGCCGGTGCTAAACCGAAGAACCGGTTCTGAACCTGAAAAGCTCTAGCACGGAGCTTGAACCGGAGTTGCGTTGGTGGGAATGAGGTATCAGTCTGACAGGAGAGCTCTCCTCCACCCTGGTTGTAGAAACATCTACTTCTTATATCCGTTAGCGCAGCTAGCACCAGATTCTAATAACAACAGCACCGGTACCGGTGCACCCTCTCGCTCGCCAAAAATTAGGATGAGCACCGATGGTCAAACATGTTTTTTTCCCTCCCAGAGCTACCAGCGCAACGCCCCCCCAGATCTGGCGCCCTAGGCGACCGCCTATGTCGCCTGTGCCAAAAATCGGCCCTGCCAGTACATACAGTGGCAATGTCTCAAGATTTAGCAAAAATACACCTTTATTGAACATACAGTAACAAAAATACTACAAATCCACATAACAAACAATACAAAATGAAAAAGGGTCGCCACTTATTATTATTTTAATTAATAAGCTGCGTCCTCCGCTATTTGTATATAGGGGAAACACTGCCTCTTCAATTAAATTCTTAATTTTCTCCGAAAGGCAAATACAAGAAAATATAAGGCAGATAGAGAAATACATTCAAGAAAACAAATAAATCCAACAAGGTTAATAATAATAATAATAATAATGGAGAGAGATCTGTGTGAAATTGAATGCAGACAGTGGTTCAGTGTCTGATAGTGTGCGATGTGTAAATATATATATTTGTATTTATGTATTTGTGGGTGCGTGTAAGATACAAACAAAGTGGGTGGGTGTGTGTAAGATACAAACAAAGTGTTTATTATTAAATAGTTAATTACGCACATCATTATAAACCAGAAATTGACAAGTCCAACAAAGATTATACTAAAATGTATGTCATTTGCAGACATCCAGACCATTAAAAAAATATATTGGGTATACTCTGGTTCAGTACACCTCCCCTGTTGAAATTTCTATAGGACAGGGGTTCCCAACCTTTATTTCGGCAAGGATCGGCAGATACATAAAAAAAAAGATTCGCGGACCGGTTGTCAATTTTAACTGATTTGAATATTTACTCACCATCAGCAGGTAGCAACAGAGGGTAATTGTATGTAACAGCCTGAACAAATACTAGAACAATATGCATCCAAAACATATTAACAACGTTTAAAAACATTTTTTGTTTTTTCGGAAAACCAAAACACCAACGTTTTTCAGTTTTTAAACCAAAATGGGAAAACAGATGTGTGTGTGTGTGTGTGTGTGTGTGTGTGTGTGTGTGTGTGTGTGTGTGTGTGTGTGTGTGTGTGTGTGTGTGTGTGTGTGTGTGTGTGTGTGTGTGTGTGTGTGTGTGTGTGTGTGTGTGTGTGTGTGTGTGTGTGTGTGTGTGTGTGTGTGTGTGTGTGTGTGTGTGTGTGTGTGTGTGTGTGTGTGTGTGTGTGTGTGTGTGTCAAATATGAGAGACAGAATGAGAGGGAAAAAAAAAATCCAGAAAATCACAGTCTGATTTTTAAAGAATTTATTTGCAAATTATGGTGGAAAATAAGTATTTGGTCAAAACAAAAGTTCATCTCAATAATTTGTTATATACCCTTTGTTGGCAATGACAGAGGTCAAACGTTTTCTGTAAGTCTTCACAAGGTTTTCACACACTGTTGCTGGTATTTTGGCCCATTCCTCCATGCAGATCTCCTCTAGAGCAGTGATGTTTTGGGGCTGTCGCTGGGCAACACAGTCTTTCAACTCCCTCCAAAGATTTTCTATGGGGTTGAGATCTGGAGACTGGCTAGGCCACTCCAGGACCTTGAAATGCATCTTACGAATCCACTTCTTCGTTGCCCGGGCGGTGTGTTTGGGATCATTGTCATGCTGAAAGACCCAACCACGTTTCATCTTCAATGCCCTTGCTGATGGAAGGAGGTTGTCACTCAAAATCTCACGATACATGGCCCCATTCATTCTTTCCTTTCCATGGATCAGTCGTCCTGGTCCCTTTGCAGAAAAACAGCCCCAAAGCATGATGTTTCCACCCCCATGTTTTACAGTAGGTATGGTGTTCTTTGGATGCAACTCAGCATTCTTTCTCCTCCCAACACTTCTAGTTGAGTTTTTACCAAAAAGTTCTATTTTGGTTTCATCTGACCATATGACATTCTCCCAATCCTCGTCTGGATCATCTAAATCAGGCCTATTCAACCGGCGGCCCGCGGGCCAGATGCGGGCCAGAACCAACTCCCGAGTGGCCCAGCCTCCCGTAGTCAAATTCCTACACTAGTACAGACCATGAACGCAACACTCCACGTTGCATAGAAACCACCAAACCACAACGCAGCACGTTTTTTGAAAGTGCATCTAGTGGTGCTAGTAACGGTGGTCCTATGATAGCAACTCTAAAACATGTCTCTCTCAACTCTGAAGCGTAAACAGAGACAAAACGGTCATTGATCTTCTGGAGCAGATCCAAGTCAAGCTGGACCTTTTCGCGACCGACTTGAGCACGGGTTGGATGCTGCATTTTCCGACACTCCCCAAACACATCACATCTCCGGCACAAATCACGGATGTAATGACAGATTTCATTGCGAGGTTGAAAGAGAACTTTGCCGGTCGATTGGATGGACTTGCTCTGCCCACAGAGGTGATGATGGGCTTTGCCAGAGACCCTTTCACTGTTGCAATAGAGGGGGACGTATCAACCAGAGCAAAGGAAGTGGTCCCCTGCATCGACAATGGGAAATATACACTGGAACTTATTGACATGCAGTGCACTAACGAGCCAGCGAAGTTTTGGAGTGATGTCAAAAAACAGCAGTTCCCTAACGTTCAGAAAATAGCGATCTGTGTGCTCAGTATGTTTGGATCAACATACACATGTGAATCAAGCTTTTCACACATGAACTCAATCAAAAGTAGCACTCGCTGCTACTTGACTGACAGCACTCTTCACCATTGTCTTAGGATTGCATTGACATCCTATGAGCCAAAAATCACTGCTCTTGTTCAAAACAAAAAATGTCCCTTCTCCCATTGAGAAAGTCAGCGATGACAAATCACAAATGAGGTTATAGTAAGCTCCTAGTTTACTATAGTAGACGTGAAGTGTACTATTCATTCATATAGTTACCCGTATCCCTTGTTATGGGTTTGTGCACTGAAGGGTTTGACAGTTCTTTCTGTATTCATTTAAATGCACTTTGTAATGTGTCTGGGTCAAATGTGACCAAAACGTATGATTTTGTTGTTATTACTTGAAAAGTGAAAAATAGTATTGCTATACTACCTTTTTGTGTTGCATTGGAGCTCTTTAGCCGTTTTTTTTGTATGTGAGGACATTTATTAAGACTGCTATTATTGTATTCAGTAAATGCACTTTGTGATGTGCCTGGTTCAAAAAACATAACCTGAATATTTGACTTCTAAAGCAAACAAATGTAATGCTACAACTGTGCACTTTTTTTCAGATTCTGTTAAATTAATGCTAATTTGTTGTGTTTTTATGCACTTTTTGACCTACCTTTGTTAGATCAACAATGAATAAAAATGGCATGTTTTTCATCGCAGTAATATGTGTTGGTTTAAAATGTGTCACTACCCCCTTTTTACAGGCCGCTGAATGTCTGGCCCAGCTGAATTTTGTAGTTATAAAATCTGGCCCAACTGAATGTGTAGTTGAATAGCCCTGATCTAAATGCTCTCTAGCAAACTTCCGACGGGCCTGGACATGTACTGGCTTAAGCAGGGGGACACGTCTGGCACTGCAGGATTTGAGTCCCTGGCGGCGTAGTGTGTTACTGATGGTAGTCTTTGTTACTTTGGTCCCAGCTCTCTGCAGGTCATTGACTAGGTCCCCCCGTGTGGTTCTGGGATTTTTGCTCACCGTTCTTGTGATCATTTTGACCCCACGGGGTGAGATCTTGCGTGGAGCCCCAGAGCGAGGGAGATTATCAGTGGTCTTTTGTGTCTTCTATTTTCTAATAATTGCTCCCACAGTTGATTTTTCACACCAAGCTGCTTACCTATTGCAGATTCAGTCTTCCCAGCCTGGTGCAGGTCTACAATTTTGTTTCTGGTGTCCTTTGACAGCTCTTTGGTCTTGGCCATAGTGGAGTTTGGAGTGTGACTGTTTGAGGTTGTGGACAGGTGTCTTTTATACTGATAACGAGTTCAAACAGGTGCCATTAATACAGTTAACAAGTGGAGGACAGAGGAGGCTCTTAAAGAAGAAGTTACAGGTCTGTGAGAGCCAGAAATCTTGTTTGTTTGTAGGTGACCAAATACTTATTTTCCACCATAATTTGCAAATAAATTCTTTAAAAATCAGACAATGTGATTTTCTGTTTTTTTTCCTTCTCATTTTGTCTCTCATAGTTGAGGCATACCTAGAATGAAAATTACAGGCCTCTCTCATCTTTTTAAGTGGGAGAAACTGCACAATTGGTGGCTTACTAAATACTTTTTTGCCCCACTGTATTATGATAGTGACGTTCGTGCCGGTGCACGTCCGACAGCATTTAGTTCTACATCAAGATTAATATTAAACTAATTTATTTTGGGAACACCTGCATATAGGCTACCTATGGAGTTAGCCAGATGTGTGTAAATTACTGTTCATGGTCATTTGAAAACTAATGCCGGTGTCAGACAAACACACCGAACACAGAGCTGAGCAGAGCACACACACACACACACACACACACACACACACACACACACACACACACACACACACACACACACACACACACACACACACACACACACACACACACACACACACACACACACACACACACACACACATCGTGCGCCTTGTTGACTGGACATCTCCTTCATAAAACTAATAAAAGGGGGAGTAATCGGGCAGTTCGATGTGTGTGTGGTTAACACGTAGCCTGCAGTCATTCGCTGTTCTGATGAAGGTTAACCCAGTGAAGGCAGTGAGTAAAAAGGCACAGCTCTCGGTGCGCTGGTGCTGCACTTCTCAGAGGCGGAGTATACGTCCCGCTGCCTCCTGATGCTGCAGCCATTTCATGAAGTAAGGAGGTTTTCCTTCTATAAAACAGCTGTGGGCAGCAGATACCGTGAGAGTCCCGGACATGAATTCATAGATCAAGGCAGACTGGTTTACTCTCCTGTTTTGCATTTA
>NC_136907.1:50361212-50426857 GCF_949606895.1 Notothenia rossii | reverse complement strand
AATAAGGACAGCAAACAGCTAAATGTGCACCCCAAAATAGATAAATGTTAATTATTTGTTGTATTAAGGCGAGACACGGCAGGCAAAAACATCGTTTTTCATGCCCATGTCAATTTTGAGATTTTGTGCTATTTTGATTCAATAAGATGTTTTCTTTCAGGCTTTTGGAAGAAAAACGTACAAAATACACATTTAGGTGTTTATTTTACTATAATTTGTCTATTTCCGTCGGTAGATTTCTCCTAAATTCACCAAAAGTTAGCAATCTAACGTTACATAAAGTGCCGTGACCGCTGTTTGCTCCATGTCATGAGAGGTACCGTTGGAAAGCTCAGGTTCTCCTGCACAATCTCATCGGATCCAAATATGGTCATTTCCTTTGTATCAGCAACCAATCGTGAAAGTACAAAGGGGTCATCTGACCAAAGAACGGAATCTTATTGGCTGGTGTCAATTTCTGACAACGTGATTCGTTCAGATGCGTCACGTGGTGCGCCATGACACTTCCTTGTTTATATTTGCGCTGAAAATTTAAATCTCAAAATGCCGAAACATCCGCGAAAAAATCGTTCAAAGAGAAGAGGACAACAATTGTCACTTGCACGTAGCAAGGTAGAAGACAAAACAAATGACCCCGAACCTGAAAAACCTTCACTTAGTGCGTCAATGCGCAAGCTGTCACCCAAAGAGCAGGAGGGTTTAGATAGCGCCACACAGCAGTGGCTGATAATACATGTAGCGCGGCTGAATGAACTGCTCAGTGGGTTGATTTGCCCAAATTGCGCAGGGACAGGGCTCAAAGTTAACATCGATCCGCAAAACCATGGTTTCTGTAGCAGCTTAATTTTAGAGTGCAGTCTGTGTGATGGTGGGTACCGCAAAAGTGTGTACACATCTACACGTCTTCAAGACGAAACCAGGAAGGATGTTGCTTTTGATGTGAATGTGAGAATGGTGCTCTTAGCGCACGAGTTAGGCTTGGGCTATGCAGCTCTGAAGAAAATAAGCAAAGTGTTGGGGATTCCTGCACTTCATCTCAAAACCTATCAGAGACATGACAAGAGAGTGACAGGTATAGAAACAGGATTGAGACCAAGAAAACTTGAACTATTGAATTCAGAGTATAACTTATCAGGACATTCAGTTGACTTATTTTTTTCTCTTATTAGTGGCAGAAATAGAGAGAGGCCTGGAGTCACTTCACAGGACAAGGGAGCAGGTCAGGCAGGCTTATGCAGATGTGGACCCAGATGTTGCAGAGTTGCTGAGGGAGGATGCAGAGGCAGTTATAAACATCAGCGTGTCATTTGATGGCACATGGCAAAAGCGAGGCTTCACATCCCATTATGGGATCGGTGTGTGCATTGACATCCTTACTGGATTGGTGATAGACTATGAAATCCTATCATCCTATTGCCATGCGTGTGCTCTAAAGGGAAATGCCAAGCAAGAGCAAAAGATTACAGAAGAGGAGTATGACAGTTGGCGACAGACACATAGTGATTGTGCAAGAAACTTTGCAGGGTCTAGCAAGGCAATGGAGCAGGAGTCAGCCAAGAGGATGTGGGCCAGGTCTGTGAATCGCCACCAGGTGCGGTACACAGAGATGTTGTCAGATGGGGATAGCGCAGCATTTAGGGAGGTGGTTGCACTGAACCCATACCCTGGGCATGAAGTGGTGAAATTAGAGTGCATTAATCATGCCCACAAGCGAATGGGTACAGCACTCAGAAAAATGAGTTCACAGAAAAAGTTAGGAGGGAAGGGTGTAGGGAAGCTGACTGCAAAGAAATGCAAAACTTTGCAAAATTATTACAGGGGGGCAATTCTCAACAACCAGGGTTCAATCGATAAAATGAAGGGAGAAATATGGGCAGGTCTCCTCCACGGCATGTCTACTGATGACAGCCCCTTACACACCAGGTGCAATCCCTCCTGGTGTTGGTATAGGAAAGCAGAGGATAATGGGGAAACACCTGGTAGCCACAAAGAACATGCTGGAAACTTTTTAAAGCGAGAGGTGGGGGAGAAGCTTATCCCTGTGTACCACCGCATGTCAAGTGACAGCCTGCTCCAGAGAATGCAGCATGGAGGTACTCAAAATGCCAATGAGTGCCTCAACTCTGTGATATGGGCGCGGTGTCCAAAAACGGTCTTTGTGGGGAAAAGCAGGGTTGAGGCAGCTGCAAGTATGGCCATCTCCACCTTTAATGAAGGTGCCTCTGCCATGCTGGCTGTTATGGAGAAGTTGTGGCTCCAGAGCACAGCTGTTACTGTCAGCGCAATGAGACAAAGTGATTTGCTGAGAATTTCAAAAGCTGAGGCCATTACATCTGCTAGTTTGAAATATAGGCGCAAGAGTCTAAGCACAGCAAAAAAGGTGAAAAGACATCAGCAGGAGATGCAGGAGGGGCCTACTTATGGAGCAGGCATGGACTAGGGTGGCAGTTCTGCAGTGCGTGTGTTACTGTGGTCGTAGTGTGTGTGTGTTACTGTGGTTTTGTTCATCAGGTACATACTGTGTTACTCAGTTTTCAGTTGTATTGTGTTTTATATGTTCTATATTGTTGTTGTTGTAAGTATTAGATTAGATATTGTGTCTGAAAATAGTGTCTTCCAATAAAAAAAATATGGAATTTGACAATACATATCTTTAAAGGTCGTTTTCTCAAAATGAGTTTTTTCTCCTACTCTGAGCACAAAATGTCCACTTCAGTAGCACGTAGACACACCAAACCTTCCAGTTATATTCCTATCCATATTCTGAAGGCTTTTACAGAAGGGTTTGTTCATTTATCATTCATAGCCTGAATTATATAACATTTTATACCTAAAAACATGGCGAAAATTGATATTTTAGGGCTGTTGACAGTATTTTCTGATTTATTTAGTGATAAAAAGAGATATAAAAAATCCCTTCTGTAAAAGCCTTCAATTCTAATATGACAACAAAATGAAACAAGAATTTTGAACCTGGCTTTATCCAATAAAAAAAATTAGTTTCCTGAAATGTGTTAAAATATGCGCATATTTAATGAGATTATGGCTAATTTGCATATTTAAACATGCTATTTCTGAAAACTTGTAATACAAAAAACAATTGCCTTATTGTAAGTAATTAACTGGAGAAATTTCTAGCGGATATCTTTTAAGTTAAAAAAATTACCCTATTCACCTGTAGTGTCTCGCCTTAAGAGTGATATTTAATTATTGTTGTGACCAGTCGGAACCTGATACTTAAGTTGCACGTGCATTGGTGTGATTACGGAGCCAGAAAGTGATGTACGTTTACTCGCGTGGGTGGTGCGCCGTGTGTTTGTTTTACAAAAAATGGCGAACCAAATTAAGTTGTTTGACTGTGAGGTAAAAAGTTCAGCCAACCCGTCAACATCTCAAACGAATGTTCAAAGTGATTCAACTGATAAAGCGCAAGATGAACCCGAACGAAAGCAAAGAGGAAATGTGTAAAGTCTTGGGAGGCGAAATATATATGCACATTCTGCTCCGTTGTGAATTCACTTCCGGTAAAAGTTCCTTCAAAAATAAGAGTCCCGATCTTATTACTACCAAAATAAAAGTGCTAAACGAAACTTTACCATAGGAAAATATTGACATACAAATATAATCACTTCTATAAAAAGGTAACACATTTTAAATATCGTTAGACATATTAAAGGTAATTTACAGCATTAATAATTAATATCTAATTCTTAATTGTGAATGGTTTAAATGTATTTAACATTATACATGTATTAGTCTGGCCAGTGAAAGAACCACAATCAAGACTTCAATGCTGAAGGGCCAATGGATCTCTGGTGGGGGTCAGCACAAAGGTCAAGAAAACCCACATTTGAAAGGGAGACAACGGATGACCAAGAAACTAGTGATTTGTGAAGAACATGACAACAGCTGCACTACTGGTATTTAGTATACCAGCAATTGAGGGTGGACAAGTTTACTACCACTTAGGTTTCAAATAAGTGTGTTAATTACTTATTGTAAAGCATTTGAACATTCTTTTGTCACATTTTCATTATTAAGTTGATGTATAACTCATAGACTGTATATATAAATGGACGTAGGGTCCGTGACGTCACCCATAGGATTCTGCAGAGTTGCCGAGAAGCCCTTAGTAGGCGGAGTCGGCCACTAACGGCTCGACACTGACGTCAGAGTTCAACTCCCGCCTACTCGAGCCTGCTCCAAATAAGGGCAAAGAGGCGGAGCCGAGGCGGGACCTCCTGACAGCGAGCTGAAAGTTCCAGAGCTAGCTGAAGCTACCAAGCTAAGCTAACATGCTCCCCATCTGCACACTGCCGTGGCATTTTACGTTTCTAAGGTAAGCGGACATGAAACTATTCAGCAAAACTATAAATAATAATCTAAGTTATTGAGTTTTTAGCATAATACTTCAGAATCTTAAAATCCCTTAACGTTTGTATGCAATTGTGCTAAATTCAACACTGGAATCAAGCAAATATTAATATGTTTGCATGACATTAGTTATTTATATTTTGATATCACTTAATTATACGTTTAATACATTTAATTCAAGCTAAGGTACATGTGATGGTAGCTAGTTAGTGCTCTTACCTGTGAGGCCTCCTCCAAACAGCATAATAACCAGACTGTATCATTAAAACTAAGTACCAGTTCTAGATCCTTGACTTTAGACAAACAATTGAAAAAGACAACATGTATTTAAAGACCAATCTTTATTTGAATGTGCCTCTTAACCTGATATATTAGTTATACAGTAATAGTATTGACAATCTAAAAAAACTGAGCAACTCAACAGTCAACTTTATGTTTCTTATTGTCTAAAACATTTATTATTTTCATTTTCCCCCTCTCATATTCAGTGTGGACGGATTGAGGCCTGGTCCAAAGCTGATACCAACTGCACAGGCCTAGTCTGTCAATTTATTTGACTAAATGTGTTTACTTATACATTTAATAGGTTTACACCTTCTGTCCATATGTGCTTTTTATTTAAAACATGTTTGATTAACTTTTGGTTCACATTTCAATAAATTGTATTTATATTTGCACTCCTTTTGTCCATTATTCTTACTGAAAATGTTAGATTACACATTCACATCTGACTGAAGATTGGCCCCATTTATTTGTGACATTGCAAACTCTGCGGTACAAGGCACAAGTGATGTGAAGCTCATAAAGCGAGGCAAATACAAATAATCAGCTGATGGAGTGTAGATGTGGAAATAGGTGCATTCCATCAGCTGACTGTTGTTACAATAAAAGTAGTTTCTTAGTGTAGTGGTCTTAAAATCTCATAGCATCAGCTTTTAATTTTCCTCTTGGATGTTCTTCTTGACCCTCAGAGAAGGAGAACATGTTGTGTCTTTCAGGCATGTCCTTGCCTAACCAAAATGACAGGAAACATAAAACATATTATTGCAGAACAAGTGTGTTATTTATGAAAGCGGTGTGTTTGTGTGTTTAGGGGCTGTAGATATAATTATTTTGTAATTGTAATGTTTTTTTTTATTTCAACAGTGAGCTACAAAGACAATCAGATTATGAATGAACAGTATGAAGTTCATCAACATTGAAATATATGTTATTATCAAAATAATATTTAACTGTTATAAAAATGTAGTGCAACTGTAGAAGCTTGCTCTGTTGCCTCACTGAAAGAATAACTTTTACCACGTTTTTTACAGACAATATTGAGAGATAAATAGTAGCAGTTCTCACTATGTGTTAAATATCTTTGCTTTCAATACATTAAATTAGAAAGCTGACAAAATCATATTGCTTGTTAACATCTAAATGTAACTTTTTGCATGGAAAAAACCCTCAACTTAACTGATGTGTAGGTGATCTAGTATTGTTTAATGGAATGTATATCAGTGTATTAAAGTCAATACTTCATTCATTTAAACCAATATCTTTCTACAGTATGAAAAATAGAGTCTTTATACCTGTGCTGAAGTTCACTGCTGTGAGGAGTCCAGTTATGTCTCTCACTCTCTGGTCCAGCCTGTCTGCATCACCTGGACACCTTAAACAAACAGATATATATATATATATATATATATATATATATACAGATATATATATATATATATATATATATATATATATATATATATATATAGATATATACATATATATCTATATATATGTAAAGTACCATGTGTACAAACAATATAACTGATTCTCTTCTGTTGAACATGTTGGATTGTGTATTTTCCGAGTCAGGGTCCTTTTTATTTTACTGTAATTTTGGAAGTTGTGTTACCAATGCTTAATGTTTATTTGATACCCATTTGGTAATGCAATTAATAAAAACAACAAGGTTTGGGTTCGTTCTTCAGATGACTGGGATGTTAACATGTAAGCTCAATAATGAACTCCAGCTCAACCAACCATATTGTAATATCTAAGTAATCATCTAGAAATATGACATTAATAATTATAATATACACACATCTTATTGTGAGGTTGATTTCACATACACTACTTCGACATTAGCTTGTCTACATACTTGAGCATAGCCAATTTAAATTAACCTTATTGATGCATACAGTTCCTACCTACATAATAAAATATCTCTAAGTAACAAGGATGACCTTATTTTATCAACCTCAAACAGAAGCTGTTTGTTGTACAGTATTATCCCACTTTACACTTAACACTTCTCTATTTCGTTTTAACCTTTATATATACAGTCTATGATTTTAACTTGGAGGCTACGATTAGCATCGTTAGCACCGATGTAGCTACCACTCGCTTAGCCTTAACATTCATTACGTCGATTAAAATCATTAACACATAAATAAAGCACTCGAATTTCACTTACCGCAAAACCGCATTCATGCACAGTCTGTTTTAACCACAGAGCGAGTCACAATAGCCCGATATATAAGCATGAAGAACAAACAACCACGGCCGGCTTCAAGTTGTGTTTCTTGGATGAACTGACCAGGCAGAGTCCCTGTAGTTAGCTTCACGGAGCAGCTAGCAGAGAGACAAGAAGCTAGCAGTAGCAGTCACTTGAAAGAGCGGTCACTCAATGTGACCACGCCCTAATTTATGCAAAAACTTTAAGACCTAATATAAATAAAAGGATCGTGTTAGAAAACAATTCACTCACATATTCATAATCATGAAGGTGGAATCTAACTATATCGATAATAAAATGTATGGAGCCAGGGGTAGAAACATGTTTTTTTCTGCTGTAGAATTGGGCATTTTAACATGCGGGTCTATGGAAATTGTTCCTTTCTGCAGCCATCGCCTATCGGCCAATATATGAACTGCAGTATGTAGCACTTCCGTATTGGCGTCCCGGCTCTTCCCCAGAGTTTGCCGCTTGGTATAACTGTATAGTATCTTAATTATTTAAAATATAAGGTTGCTAAAAATGGCAACCGTATTTTCAGTTTTGGCAACCAAAAGCTGATGCCTGGTTGCCAGCCTGGCAACCACTTTTAAAAGTTAGCGTTGAGCCCTGCTTATCTTCTGCAATCCCATTGCTTTTTATCGACGGCCCCCTTGCCATGCTAACATCCGTGTCAGTCTGCACAAATAAGTCATCACTGCATCACTGTATTGCACTTGTTTTCCTACTTGTAATATTTCTAATGGTTTATTATACACTGCTGCTTGAATCCCTGCAATTGACTCATCCTTCCTAATGATCCCCACCTCCTCCAGGCTTCTCCCACTCAGCGTTCACCTTTGGCATAGAGAGCCACATCAGCCAGTCCAACATCAATGGAGCCCTGGTGCCCCCTGCTGCCCTCATATCCATCCTTCAGAAGGGCCTGCAGTATGTGGAGGCTGAAGTCAGCATTAATGAGGTCAGTTTTTAAACTAATAATTTGTTTTATCCTACAACATTCTGGCACGCAGATCTGCTCTGCCAGATGTATTTTGAATAGAGTTGGTTGGTTTCTTTGCTGTATTTGTCATATAATCTAAAGGATAATGTGAATATATTTATGTATTCATTTACATTTGTCTTCCTAGGACGGGACCTTATTTGACGGGCGGCCCATCGAGTCCCTGTCTCTGATCGACGCTGTGATGCCAGATGTCGTCCAAACCAGGCAGCAGGCCTACAGGGAAAAGCTGGCCCAGCAGCAGCAGCAGGCGGCAGGCAGTGACAGCGCTGCAGGGCCCCAGGGAGGACCCAAGAACGGAGAGGGCACTGCCAACGGGGACGAGAATGGATCCCACACCTTAGCCAGTAAGCTAACTCATAGTTACCATCCATCCATCTTCTCCATAGTTACAAAAACTCTAAAACAAAAATCAAGATAGTCCACCAAATTCCACAACTGTATTTATGCAGGATGTTTTCTCTATTCAAATTACATAATCAGTTGTGTTTATAAGATGCTGTGTAAGCTGTTTGGCATTCCCCCGTTAATCTAGTTCTCTTTTCCATTCTCAATATCCAATCTGATACAACGGAGAAAAATTAAAGCAAAGCAATACCAAGTTTTAATGCTACCTTAACATGAATAGAAGCTCACTCGCTTTGAATTATATGAAACAATTCTGGGTGTTTTTCTTTGAAGGGCTTTGCTAAGTCGGAAAGGCTTCCCCCGTCTGTAAATGGCCCTGTTCTGGTTCACTTTTGCAAATTCATTATGATCAAACTTAATTTTAATGTACATTTGGAGAATGTGCAGGAACATTCATTACGATGTTATTTAATTATTTCAAGGTTAGTAGCTGGTTTGGATGTATTGCAGCCAGGACTGTAAGAGTTCTTATTGCATGAGTTAAAGCTTACCACCTCTGTTTGTGTGTGTCTACTTTTTTCCTTTGTCATGACAGCCTCAGTACAACATTTGGTTTTCCTTCTTTTTTTAAGTCTGTGGCTTGCTTGCTATTACATAAAGGCAACTCTGTATTTTTCTTTAACCAGCACATATTCCCTTCTGGTTTTGTCCTTCCTGTGTAGCACTGTCTCCATGTTTTCACTCACCTTTTACAAACACACAGTTGTTTGTTTGTTATAGCGTAGAAAGGAAAAATGTGGTCCGCTTGTTTTCCCTTGAAAAAACCTCCTTCTTTCTCCAATGGGTTTGAATCCCAACATCACAACCGGACTCACAATACAATTATAGAGTGTTTAGCTTCTTATGGGCTAAACACAAATCTAACGTTGGCTTACACAGAGTTTAACCTGGGCTCGATAACTTGTTTTTTGTTCCTTCTTTTGCTGTGGGTTGGGCACAAGCTTTGGTTCTTTTAACAACAAGCACAGCCTGCTCTTTAATTCCACAGCTGTCAGCTGTTCAGTCTGGTGTTCACTCAGAGCAGTAGTGGTTACTCATTTCATTTTTTTTTCATTTAATCGTTTGATTCGGGACAATGCACATTGATAAACATTTTAAACAAAATAATGCTTACAAATGTAAATGAGCCGGTGCATTTAGCGGTGATTGAACTCGAGCCTTGTCCAAAACATACTGGTGTCGCCATTCGGTTTGAATTAACGAGATCAGACGATGACGTACATTTGAACCACTGCTCTGGTTCGTAGGAGATTAGATAATGTCAGACTGTCCTCTGCCATTATTAAAATGGATGTTTGCAGTTCCAACCCAAATTAAGCCTATTTGTAGCGAAACACTGGCAATTGAAAATTAACAGGCAATTTACCTTGAAGCGGTGACTCATCTTATCTTGTTTGTACTCCATTGCCCTTGCTTCCCTACTGCCTGCAACAGAAGGTAATGGATCCTGTAATGTGAGCTTTAAGTTAAAGGTTTTGTTTTCTCACTCCCTCCTTAAGATCACCACACAGAGATGATGGAGGTGGACAGGGAAGTGGAGATCCCCCAGAATAAAGCCATGGTTCTCCGAGGCCACGAATCCGAAGTCTTTATCTGTGCCTGGAACCCTGTGAACGACCTCCTCGCCTCCGGGTTAGTATCTCCATATCATCCTGTTGTTGGCTATGGCCATGCAGTGTCTAGAATATCAGACAAAAGTGTCTCTCCTACTGGGACAGTGGATTTTTAGTAATGCATTAACATCCTTAATACAAGTTAGTGATGTTATTGGCTCTTTTCTTTTTTCATTTAATACAAATGCCTTTTTAATGACGGCCTTCAACCATAATGATTTGAATACACACTGCAGCAAGTGTTCTAATGAGTCTTAATGATGCCTACTGGTCCTGTGTGAGGCCAAGAGTGGGTTTATGCATTTACCTAAAAGGACCTGCTTGAGTTAAAGCAAAAATCTTGATCACTTATTGATAGAGATGCCCTGATCCTCCTTTTTTTCTGCTGCTGACTTTGCTTTTTTTTTATCATGGTTACCAAGGGGTCTTGAACTCCATGAAAGTTTATGAGGGTAAAGAGGAAGTTTCTTGCCAAAAACTACATTTTTTAAGATTGCATTTAAACACATCATGATGACGCTTTAACTTTACAGGGCCACCATCTGCTAAAAGCTAATGTAAACAGCAGCAGGTTCCTCAAGTTTCATTATAATGTATTCAATTAAAATGTGTATTGGGCAAAGGTAAGTTGCGTTATCTTGATACGTTCAAATGTAATCTTAAATTTTATTTTTCTGTATACTTTTTTTTTTTTATTACTTTATCAGCCCTTGTGCCGAATTTAACACAGGGTGCTGCTTACAAAAAAAAAAAACCCCTGTACTTGTTGATGGTGAGTTTGCTGGCCACGATAAACGAAAGGATATTTTATTGTTGTTTCTTTTTGCAGATCGGGGACTAGAAAGCATTAATGCCGATTGCATATTTCAACTTAATTAAGGCAGATAACAATCGGAATCAGATCATTCGGGGCATTACTTAAAATAACGTTCATGAGTTAAAGCAAAAAAAATCTAATTTTGTCAGCTAACTAATTTTTAAACCATTTACAGGATTTTTAAATACGGGTTACTTTATCAAATTTAGGGATAACATTAATAGAGTGGTGCAGTGACAAGTCCTAAAACCCGGAAGTGAGTTAGAATTTTACCACCTCTGGTTCCCTCGTCTCAGAGCCAATTGGATTTCTCCATAGGATTTTGGAAAATAGCTGGAAATAAGGTCTGTGGTTGATACAAATTCAAGAAACGGATCACGTTTTGTTCTACGACATTAAACACATCAGCAGTGACACTTGTGATTTTTGAAGAGTTTACGTGTCTGAAAAACGATGGTTGTTAACAAGTGGCTGAATAGGACTACAGAAGTCATGGAGGACGCTGTACGTCATTACACTGAACACGTAAACACTCCCGCTAAGTTTGTTTGCCCTGTTCTGCTTGAAAGCAAGTTCCTGCCTCCTGCAAACTGTTAAAACAAAAGCTTCAACTTGTACAATTTAGGATCAGTATTTTTAAATATGGATCTTAAGTTGGCGTGACGTTGAAGTCGTGCTGCTGTACTCGGCTGTAGTTCGTTTATAGCATAACGTTAGCATTTTGCTTCTGGCGATTAGATTTATGATTTGAACATTATAAAAGTAGGGTAGACATGTGGATATTATCCGGCTGAACAAAACGTGCATTTATCAAACGGGTTCATTTTCCAAAGACCTTATTTCGAGCTATTTTCCAAAATCCTATGGAGAAATCCCATTGCTTTTTTGTCGATGGAAAGGTCTTTCTCTGATATACCACCACTAAACAAATCTTTGTTGGTTTAAGTCATTGTTTTTACAGTATGCTTATCCCTCTCTAGATGAATGGACTCATGCATAAAAATCTATGTAATGTTTGTTACAGAGCAAAGCATTTTTTACATGATGGCGCTGTAAATGAGCCGGATTTTCCAGCAGTAACTAATGACTAAAGGCTTATTGTTCAGTAAGTAAGACTAAGCACTTATTTGGCAACCATGAATCTACTTACAGATCAGTAGACTAAGAGGGTTCGTTTTAGAATTATGTTGAGTTCACTATTGCATTCTTGGGAACCATGTCTGGGGGAAAGTTTCTTCATCTTTTGCAATCAGCACTATTTACTTTTTAGCTTTAGGAAATAAAAAGCAGATAGCCTCAAGAGTAGTGTTGGAATCTGTCTATGCTTTATAGTGTTTCCCACTATGTCACGCCCTGGCTCAAGGATGGACAAAGGAAGGAGACCACACATGATTCATCCAATTGAAGTGCATTTATTTAAAGAAACTACATTAACTATGAAGTCAGTTAATCAGTAATGTGTGTAGTGTGTGGGTGTGTGAACATGCATCAGTATATAAAGAAAGAACAAACAAACAAACCAACCAACCAAACAAGGTCCAGTAGAGCCAAGCAACCCAAGAGGAGAGCGAGACTGACTGCTCAGGCACCCATACTTGTAGCTGAGCAGTCAACCCAAATCAGGTGTCAGCAATCTCTCCTGATTTGGGGAGTGGCTAACCAGGGACCTGAGTCTAAGGCCTAGGGGCCGTCACAGGGGGTTGTTGATAACTTCCCCTAAATGAAAGTTTTGTAAATTGTAACAAGTGCTTCAGAATGCAATTGTCTGTGAAAAACACATGTTTTTTGTGTATGTACACAACATTTATTCATTTCGAATATATATATATATTCTAAATGAATAAATTGGTCCAACTGCCCTTACCCAGAAACCATGGCTGGACAAATTAGACTACGCCAAGCAGTAATTGATTTTGAGAGCCAGTTAGCAAAACACACACTTTACTATTCCCCAATTCAAACGGATGTTGTAATTGACATTTTCCAATCAAACACAGTTAAAAACCAGCGCTTTTCTAAAAAGTTGAAATATGTTCAAGCTCAAGCACTCGGAACGGCTGAAAAAAAAGAAGGTGAAGCGCTTACAAAAACTATGCTGGGTGTTCCGCTTTTTCCCAAGGCGGCCGCATGAGACGGCTTGGCTCTGTTATTGTAGAAATCCATTGAACAAATGCGCTTAGTGTATCCGCTTCAAGACACTGGTACTGGCCTACCATGCTGATAATGGATCAGGCCCTTCCTACGTCCAGGACTTGGTTATGCACAAGCACTTCGTTCTGCAGTGGCCAATTGGCTTGCTACTCCCTCACTGCGAAAGAGACCCAGGTATCCCTCAACAAAACATGCCTGTTTGCTATCCTGGCCCCAAAATGGTGGAACAAGCTCCCCATTGATATCAGGACATCAGAGAGTCTAAACAATTCCGTTGCAGCAGAAAACTCACATGTTTTGACGACACCTTGGCCAAAAAGATAAATAATATTAAGATTCTCTCTTCTGTACGTTGCACTGAAAAAGGTTTGGCTTTAAGTGAGCTAATGCAGTAGTACTAAACCTGGATTGGTTATAGATAGGAAATATACCTGCAGGATTTGTGCTCTTGAGATTGCATCAGGAAAATGTAATGTAGTCTACACTGGTATTTTTAAACTAGGGCCGGGACTCGATTAAAAAAATTAATCTAATTAATTAGAGGCTTTGTAATTAATTAATCGAAATTAATCGCATTTTTAATCACATATACATATTTGACCTGAGAACAGTGAGAAGCAATTTTTTTCACATGGATTTTAGTATACCATTGAATAATGACTGAATACATAAGCTTAAGCAACAAAACATTGTTTATTTTGTTCAAGGTGGTACTTAACCAAGACCAACAGAAAAGTGCAATTTTTGCCATAAAGTGTAGCAATAGCATATTTAGGAATATAGTACTTTTCAGAGATTCAGGTAGCCTATAGGTAGGTAGACCTTCTGTAAACTATAACACTTTGTTTTTTAAGTAAAACACAATACTTTCAAGTACATTCAGAACATTGGAAACCCTGACTATTAGAAAACATCTCTCTGTTGCTTCAGAGGCCATAACAGACTTTGTTGATTTACCAACAGTTGATTTAAAAAATCTAATCAATTTCAGTCCAACTCTCTCAATAACCTTGGCCAAAACAATAAACAGTTCAACATAAAGTGCCAGTTGCACCAACAACATAATAAATAGTTCAACATAAAGTGTACCATTTAAAATAAATAAAAAAGTGCCAGTGATTGACCTCAATCCCTCCTATTCTTCCAATATCCTGATGAAAAATAAAATCTCTCTGTTGCATAGGCCACTGTTTGATCAACGTGAATTGGGTGTGGGTCCTTGTACTCCGAGTCGGGCTAACGTCCACGCTAGCTGCCACGCTAGCTGCTATATGTTTTGCATTGAGGTGATACTTGAGGCTTGATGTGCTGCGGTGATATGCGAATTCCTTTTTGCATAATTTGCAAACAACCGTGCTCTTATCGACGCTTCCATCCGTCCGTTTTTTAAAACAAAATGTCCCATCCACGGGGCCAACCAAAGCGGTCTCATAAGCTTCTTCGTTCATGTTTGACTATTGTTCACTGTGGTTTGTTGTTGTCTGAAGTCATGAACGTTAGTTGGTGCTCCAGTATAATCTGTACCCCTGAAACTCATCCAGTGAGAAACGTTCCGCGGTGCAAAAATAAGTGCGATTAAAATGCGTTAATTTTTGTGTAATTAATTCATCTTAATTAACGCGTTAAAGTCCCGGCCCTATTTTAAACATATTCTATATTTCGTCCACATTCAAAAAGCGTTATGGTTACCGACAAAGAAGATCTTGTAAAACCCCTTCCAGGATGAAGATGATCAGAAACTCCATTTTTATTGTAGACTGGGAGAACAGAGATTCTGGCCTGTAACGTTAAAGTTTGCACGGTTATCACCCTTGTGAGGCCTTGCCAATGAGGAAATATTTCATGCAGACGTATCCAAAATAGGGCTGGCTCTAAACTTGCTAACAAGACCTTTTCCATGGTTCATAAAAACGTTACTCTTCCACTGTATTTAGAAAAAGTCGTCAGAAAGCGATTCAGGGTGATTTACAGCTACAGTATCCAACACTTTTTTTCCATATTGGAGGATTGTTTTAAAACGCAGTACGTGTATCGGATAATGGAAGAAATCTAAACATTGTACATGTGGACTACACCTAAAATAATAAAAGAAGTGATGAACAAGTCAGAAAAGGGCATAAACATGTGATAAATGTACTGCCCCTTCAACACCCATCCCAGGAAAAACCTTGTCCGACTGCCATTACTGTGTGCCATCATTAACAGCTAAGTGTTAATCCATAACATGAATTTCCTTCCAAGCCCATGGATCGAAGCCAAGGGAGTAAAAATAATTGACTTAACTTTGAAAAAAGAATTATTAATCATCTTCCTTAAAATGTATTTAAACTTCCCCCAGCCTTAATCTACAATTGAGGGCTCATTAATATAAGTGTCCAACCCAACAGTGTGCACACACTGTCCTGCTCCTATGCATGAGCACGCCTCACTAAAATAAAAAAACAGACCTATACATTTGACAGGGTGCATTATAGGCCACGTAATCGCAATTAAGTTTTTGTGCCTGTAAAATGTATTTTTCCTTTTTCCTCAACAGATCAAGTGAAAAAGGGTTGTTTAGTCATTTAGAAAGATTTACGGAATTGATACTGGGTTCAGGTTCGAATAAATGCTTTCAAACCCCAGCCCTACTCAAGAGCAGCGATGGTCAGTTGGATAACATTTCAGTACTGGTTTGAAGAGTGGAAGCCATGTTACATGACTAACGTTAGATTGTGTGTGTGTGTGTGTGTGTTTTGACTGGGCAGGTCCGGGGACTCGACAGCGCGGATCTGGAACCTGAGTGAGAACAGCACAGGCGGGTCCACCCAGCTGGTTCTGAGGCACTGCATACGGGAAGGGGGCCAGGACGTACCCAGCAACAAAGACGTCACCTCACTAGACTGGAATGTGAGTGTGTGTGTGTATGTGCCCCTTTGACCACTACTCCTGCCGAAGGCATTCCTTCCATCCACACACTTGGGGGCGAGTCTCTCCCAGGGGGGAAAATACTTTTTCTACCGCTCAGTTGCAAATTATTTTCAGCACTAATATTTAGTTTAGTCATTAGCTACTGTTGTGTTAAGAGAGTCGTGCAGTGGTGACATGTTTCTGTAGGCTGATCTGGAAGTTAACATCACAAGGGCTCCCTAGACTAAATGGGATTTTCCGAGAGGATTTGGGGGAACATTAGAAAAAAATAAGGTCTGTAGCAAACACACGTTTTGGTTGTTTTTGGTCGGGGCCTCTTTTCCCAGGGTTTACGGATTCATTCCTCCACCACTCTATGGGTCTCGTTAAAAAACTGTGGAATATAAAATCACACTCAATCTGCCTGAATCAGAATATTCAAATAAAACTGAGAAAGAATGAATGCCACTGACTTCCATTCTAAAAAATAATTTCTTTCTTTCTTTCAGAGCGAGGGAACGTTGCTAGCAACAGGCTCATACGACGGCTTTGCTAGAATATGGACAAAAGACGGTAAGATCAAAGCTCAGCAGAGACGTTCAGATGATGAAATGTTTCCTTTCTCTTTCTTAGATTAGGATATAACAAGAATTTTCATATATCCAGGTAACCTGGCGAGTACATTGGGTCAGCATAAAGGTCCTATATTTGCACTCAAGTGGAATAAGAAAGGAAACTTCATCCTCAGTGCTGGTGTAGACAAGGTAAGGCAACAAGTTTGATAAATGCTTAAAACAAGTTTTTGAGATCATTGAGGTATTAAATGTTTTAACAGAACAAGTTAATTCACTTTGTTCCTCAGAATTTTAAAGTCTTTAGGGTTAGGATGTTCACTATCATCTTTTCTGGTGTTTATTGAAGTGTAGTAGATGCCATTTTAACCCAAATTCCCAATATTGCGACCAACATCAAATCTAGACTAGACCAGTTAAGCCAATTTATATTCAGATAGATCCCTATCACTGTTTCATAAATATTTGCACACACTCTTGTGCTAACTAAGATTTTAAATCACAAATAAACATAACAAATAACAGTTTTGCATTTATTGAAGCTGAACATGTTTCAGTGGGCCTTTTTATATACCTAAATCAGCAACAGGTGCCCAGCTGGGATTTTGAGCACTTTTGGAACCCGTTCTCCCTCTTTTTGGAGATCCGGCTCTCCGAGTCCTCGGCCTGCGATCTCCCAGGGCTCTCAGCTTCCTGCCATCCCTGCTCCTCCTGCTGCTGAGTCTTCTGGAGGCTTTTTGTGGCCCGATGAAGGGCGGACCTGTCGTCCTGCCACTGGATGCGAACGCACTCCAACTTCTGCTCAGCCTTTCTTAGAGCGTCACCAAGCTTGATGTTCGCCTGTCCTTGCTCCGTGAGCAGAGCCACATAGAAGGTCTTTGCTTTTTTCTCCTACAAAGGAAGACAATAGTTTCCAAGCTGATCTTTGGCTTGTTTTAGAAGTGCAGCCATGAGGGTCTTGTTTTTCGACTCTAGCGTCTGCAGCTCGGAAAGATGGGCGACATTTGACACTTCCAGCTGTGAAGCGAGGGACGTTGTCTCCTTGTGTCGTGGAGATTGATGTACTTAAGCTCCTGCTGAGTCCATTCCAGAGCAGACTCGAGCTTTGTTTCTTTCTCAAGTTAAGCAAGAAGAGAAGCAGTTGATTTCTCTGCCTCCTGATGGAGGATGTTTTTTTTCTCCATGTCGAAGCGGCAGCGTTCAGTCTGGGAGAGATGTTATGCCTTTTTCAGGGCAATTTGGAGATGCCTATTCTCTGCTCATCCTATTTGGAGATAACTCCCTAGCTCCACCTCCACGTGGTTTTAGACACTGCCAGCAAGCGTCTGTCAGCACAAAGCTCATCTGAAGGGCCTCTTTGTCTTACTTCATGTGCTCCAATGCAACTTGCTGGTCCTTGTTTGTGGAGGTCAGTTGCACAAGATTTTTCTGGGCACCGCGGAGCATCAGGCATATCTTTTTCAGATGCTCGACCTGACTGATACTTCCAGCAAGCCCTTTTGTCTCAGGGCTGCATTTGGTGACTTCCTGTCTTTCTCTGAAAATATCAAGGAAGTTGGCCAGTGAGTCCTCTTGTATTTCTTGGAGGACTCTGCCTTCAGATTTACCTGGGTGAGCCTCGCTTCACTGTCCTGCAATGTTCACTGGGTACAAAACAACGTTAAAAATATGAAAAGGCATATCAGAATGCAATATGGGAGAAGCTGTATAAAACACAAATGTGTGACATTTAGGTTTTGTTCAAGAAGAAATGCATTAACCAGTGGTTGTGACAGTTGGCTCTGCTGCTAATATTTCTTTAAAGTTGTAATGCAGGGCTCGACATTATAAATGGCCCGCTGGCCCGGAAGCACTATTTAGACACCCCGGGCCAGCATAACGTACTTTCCACTTGCCCGCTCGGGCCACTAAAAATATTGCTTTAAAAAAATTGTCCTGTGGTATTTTGGTATTTTGACTAGCAGCTGTTTGCTGCGGAGCGCAGCGCGAGCAGGCTCCCAAGAGCGGGAGCGCGAGCAGGCTCCCGTGAGCGGGAGCGCGCTCCTTCACTACAGAATATCGCGCCACCTAACCATTCGCCAAAATGTGTTTAATACCAGTGGTAGCCGGGCAAAAAACAATCTTCAAATAAAAGAAAGTCACCGAAGGAGTTAAAGGAGAGTGACAGGGAGCATGAGAAGTAGAGGGAGAGAAAGTTTCAGCCAGCTTGATCGATGGAGTTGGCTTCTAGTGGTGCAGTGACGCGTCCTAAAACCCTTTTATAATCTATCGATTAGATTTATGATTCGAAAATTATAAAAGTAGGGTACACATGTGGAGATTATCCGGCTGAAAAAAACGTGCATTTATCAAACAGGTTTG
The DNA here is from genome assembly GCF_949606895.1 of Notothenia rossii. Taxonomy (NCBI): domain Eukaryota; kingdom Metazoa; phylum Chordata; class Actinopteri; order Perciformes; family Nototheniidae; genus Notothenia; species Notothenia rossii. Next base: position 50,408,172 of record NC_136907.1, on the reverse strand, counting down.
TTTTTTCCACAGACCTTATTTCAAGCTATTTTCCAAAACCCTGTAGAGAAATCCCATTGCTTTTTGTCGAGGGAACCAGCAGCTTGCTTCCTGGTTTTATGACGCGTCACTGCACCTCTCAATATGATGCCCATATAAACAAGGTCTTCTGTCGGCTCTGTACATCAATGCCGACCTATGCTGACAAGTAAGTGAACAGTAGACAATATAAAGGTATTGGCGAAATGTCCCAGCAGTTTAGGATAATGAAGGTTCTAATCTAATCAATTACATAGCCATTACATTTCTAACTCCTAATGACAGGAAGGCAGAAAGTGCATTATACAAATAATAATACTCATAATAATAGCAGACATTTTTTAACAATGACAACACAAAATCATTATTTTAATAAACCAAATATGAACAATTGAGGAAAATGAGGAAGAACTGATGATTCAAATGTTGTAGTACAAGTAGTAATATAGTTAGTGCATAAATTAGGCTACTATTGCAACAAATGTGTTAATTTTCTTCATTATTAGTCGATCTTTTTTGGACGAATGCTCCGGGCCAGTGGTTACAATGGTGGGGCCAGTGATAATACAATTCCACCGGCCCGGAGGGCCAGTGGCATTTTACCCTTAATGTCTAACCCTGTAATGCATTTAATTAAATAAAGAATATACAAAATACAAATTATATTCAGTATATTTTTTTATTTGTCAAGCAGAGAGCATCATAGCAAACAAGATTCAGCAGGGATACAGTCCAACTCTAAGTATTCAATGCATCATTCGCCAAAGAAGGAATGGGATAATCCCACAAATGAATGACTGTTTGTTCTCGCACTGTCATGGTCAAAAGTCTGATTTTAGTGAGGTTAAACTTTTTATTGATTGATTCACACACTAATCTGCTTTTGGTCGATTGTGTATGATGGAACAAACATCACTACTCCCTAATGCAGGCCTATTCAACTGGCGGCCCGCGGGCCAGATGCGGCCCAGAACCAACTCCCGAGTGGCCCAGCCTCTCGTAGCCAAATTCCTACACTAGTACAGACCATGAACGCAACACTCCGCGTTGCATAAAAACCACCAAACCACAACGCAGCACGTTTTTTGAAAGTGCATCTAGTGGTGCTAGTAACGGTGGTCCTATTATAGCAACTCTAAAACATGTCTCTCTCAACTCTGAAGCGTAAACAGAGACAAAGCGGTCATTGATCTTGTGGAGCAGATGATCCAAGTCAAGCTGGACCTTTTCGCGACCGACTTGAGCACGGGTCGGATGCTGCATTTCCCGACACTCCCCAAACACATCACATCTCCGGCACAAATCACGGATGTGATGACAGATTTCATTGCGAGGTTGAAAGAGAACTTTGCCGGTCGATTGGATGAACTTGCTCTGCCCACAGAGGTGATGATGGGCTTTGCCAAAGACCCCTTCACTGTTGCAATAGAGGGGGACGTATCAACCAGAGAAAAGGAAGTGGTCCCCTGCATCGACAAGGGGAAATATACACTGGAACTTATTGACATGCAGCGCACTAACGGGCCAGCGAAGTCATGTCAAAAAACAGCAGTTCCCTAACGTTCAGAAAGTAGCGATCTGTGTGCTCAGTATGTTTGGATCAACATACACATGTGAATCAAGCTTTTCACACATGAACTCAATCAAAAGTAGCACTCGCTGCTCCCTGACTGACAGCACTCTTCACCAAGGTCTTAGGATTGCATTGACATCCTATGAGCCAAAAATCACTGCTCTTGTTCAAAACTAAAAATGTCCCTTCTCCCATTGAGAAAGTCAGCGATGACAAATCACAAATGAGGTGATAGTAAGCACCTAGTTTACTATAGTAGACGTGTCGTGTAGTATTCATTCATATACCGTAATTTTCGGACTATAAGGCGCACCTGAATATAAGCCGCAGCAGCTAAATTGAATGATGTGTACATATATAAGCCGCACTGGACTATAAGCCGAAGGTGTTTTAATGTTTAATTACCATATGTAAGGGTTCGTGCACAGAGGGGATTGTCGGGAAAGAGATGGCTGTTTGAGGAAGCTCCCATTTATTAACATTTCAACAAACAAGTTGCATATTTGCATAACGTATTCAAGTGTTACCATTTAGTGCAATAGTAGCTACAGAACATGTACTGTGCTGTGTAAACTACTGTATCACATAGCGTTTCAGACACACAAACTTTTCAACTTTCAAACTTAAACGGTGCGCTCCCAGCGCACGTACCGGCAGTGATCTACAGCAGTGGTTTTCAACCAGTGGTACGGGGACAAACTGTCTCGCTCTCGTGATGTCTGTCTGTCTTGCTCTCGTTCTGTCTCTCGTACCACTCTCGGTTCCACTTTTACTTTTGCGCGCTACCTGTCTCACTCTTTTCCGGCCTCCAGCTTTTCCTGCTGGAGCCCGCCGCTTAAAGATGGGGGGCGCGGACCGGCCATAGAGCCCATAGAGTTAAAGGTGGTGGACTGTAACCTGTAAAATCCATAGATTTAGGAGGTCCCTTAGTGGCCATTAGCTATAAAAATCCATAAATTAGCCGCACCGTTATATAAGCCGCAGCGTCGGAAAATGGGAAAAAAGGCACGGCTTATAGTCCAAAAATTACGGTAGTTACCCGTATCCCTTGTTATGGGTTTGTGCACTGAAGGGTTTGACAGTTCTTTCTGTATTCATTGAAATGCATTTTGTAATGTGTCTGGGTCAAATGTGACCAAAACGTATGATTTTTTTGTTATTACTTGAAAAGTGAAAAATTTTTATTGCTTTGTGTTGCATTGGAGCTCTTTAGCTGTTTTTTTTGTATTCAGTAAATGCACTTTGTGATGTGCCTGGTTCAAAAAAAATAACCTGAATATTTGACTTCTAAAGCAAACAAATGTAATGCTACAACTGTGCACTTTTTTTCAGATTCTGTTAAATTAATGCTAATTTGTTGTGTTTTTATGCACTTTTTGACCTACCTTTGTTAGATGAACAATGAATAAAAATTGCATGTTTTTCATCGCAGTAATATGTGTTGTGTTTAGAATGTGTCACTACCCGCTTTTTACAGGCCGCTGAATGTCTGGCCCAGCTGAATTTTGTAGTTATACAATCTGGCCCAACTGAATGTGTAGTTGAAAAGCCCTGCCCTAATGTATTCAAAGCAACATGATCACTTCTCACCTAGAGACTAAATCATGCCCGTTTTATTTCACAGAGTGTAAAGGGCTTTCAATGTGGAGTTACTACCTTGGAGAAGGAGAAGATTCACTTCTTAAAAATGCTTGTTTGAAGTCCCTTGTGTTTTTTGGCTGAGGTGTGATCCTTCCCTTACATTCCCTTGATGTAAATGTTCCCTTAACCAACACACAAATAAGCCCTTGCTTATCAAACTTGAGTTAACAACCAACTGCAAATTAGCGCCTAAACTGGCTTGGGAAAAGTCAAATTATTTCCTACAGAACTGAGCTACAACAACAGCTATCAACAAGCTTGTCGTATTTTGCTACTTGGACAGAACCCCTGAGCTACACTATAATGACGCTTTGCATGACATCCAGGGACATAAAACGATGTCTGACAAATGTGACCCGCTCTATCGAAATCAGTCAGAAGTCGCAACGGCTCATTTAAAAAATAAACGTGGATTTGCGTAAAAAACTATTTTTTCGGGGTTCGGGTGTTTTGTTTGATTTTAAACAAACAAAATCTTGGCTTTCAGAATATGAAACTTTTATTTCCAAACTCACACGATAAATATATTCTTTAAGCTTGTAAAGGGAAGATGACAGGCAATCTGCTCTTCCGCAGCGTCGCCCCCCCCTCCCTCCGGCTTACATTATGAATGTAAGCGTAGAGTAATCATAAATAACACGGCAGGGTCCGTTAGTTTATTTTCATCTGATTTCAATTAAACAAAGTCTTGGCTTTCAGAATATTAAACTTGTTTCAGCAAATTCAGATGATAAATACAACTTTGAAGCTTGTAACGGCATAATTACAAGCGGAGAACGGAGTAATGTAACGTCACAGCAGGCATAACAACAGCCGGTGTTTCTCGTGAGGGTTTTCCCCGGGAAACAAACGCAATACACACAAACGCAAAAATACACAAACACACACACACGTGTATACACACACATACACACTCGCAAGCTTCCCCCAGACCAGTAATCCAAACGAAAATATCTTCCCTCCATAGTATTTTGATCATTTGCTCCTCTAATAATCAATCAGATCGATGGATTCTAGAGAAGAGAAAACTTTGAAGGCCTTTTTCTCAAAATGATGACTCGGTGACAGTCATTATATAATGTGACATATTTCGCTTAATATTTGGAGTACAAAAACAATCCTGATATCATTACAAAAGCTAGGAATATCCTCTTTCCAGCAGTATATACAACTCAAAATGTTTCTTCGGGTCAATGCGACTGATTTCGATAGAGGTCTCAAATGTGGGTCTCCTGGATGAGAACCCTGTGTTTGTCTACCCATCCAACCCTCAGCATACTTACACTCTTAAAAGACGTCTGTTGTTAGGAGACCTATTTTTCTGCCTAAATAAAAAATGCTGCTCCCTGCATTTTTGTTTTCAGAGAGACCCTACTTTCAACCGATTCAAATAAACTACAGATAAAACATTAAACCGATGTTTTGGCTCTTCTGCAACATTCGATGTATCACACTTTACAATATAAAGATTAAACTAATCGATATACCTGCATGTCAGCCTCTACTTACGCTTACCAGATATTACTGACAGGTGACAGGTGCACCTCCACAATGAACCTACTCATGCTCCTGTCAGAAAATGACAACAAGGAAACCTATGTTGTTCAACATTGCCATCTAGTGTACAGAAGAATAATAGCATTCTCATCGTCACCTTCAGAATACATTTTAATACCCCTGTTTTGGTGTCTTGGTGGGGTAAAAAGTGTGTGAGTGATGTAACTGTTTGTATATCCTCCTTCACATTATTGTGTGTGTGTGTGTGTGTGTGTGTGTGTGTGTGTGTGTGTGTGTGTGTGTGTGTGTGTGTGTGTGTGTGTGTGTGTGTGTGTGTGTGTGTGTGTGTGTGTGTGTGTGTGTGTGTGTGTGTGTGTGTGTGTGTGTGTGTGTGTGTGTGTGTGTGTGTGTGTGTGTGTGTGTGTGTGTGTGTGTGTGTGTGTACTAGTTTGGTCTAAATAATGAAAATGTCTTCCTTCACACAGACCACAATTATTTGGGATGCACATACGGGAGAGGCCAAACAACAATTTCCTTTCCACTCAGGTGAGTGACAAGAAGCTTTCTGTTTTAGACTGACTTAACCTTTTGCTAAACTCTAGTGACACCCAAGTGATGATAAATTCATATAATCAGAGTTCTTTGCACACATTGTGACTGATATATGTTTCTGCCACACTCAACCCAACTTGTCTGTACACATTTTGCACTCAGCTCCGTGTTTGACATGCTTGCCGTGCAAAAGGGACCATTAAATAAACGTGCTGAAAGCTTTTCTTTTTGTTTAAAAAACAATATCTGCCCTTAGAGTAGGGTAATAGTGAATCATCAGATTCAAATATGGCATAAAGAAATCTATTGTGTGGTGCAGTTCCTCGACCCCAAAATTAGATAGCATTTTAACACTTCCTGTACCCTCGTTTCCAAGGCAACGCTTTTTGGTTAGCTTCCCAAAATAAGGTATGTGGTTAACACAAGCTCACAAAATGTTCCCGCTTTGTTCTACGTCTGGAGTTTCGAGGTGTCTTAAAAATAACGGTTGCTAGCGAATGACTGAATAAGACTACTAAACGAATCACGTCAGCTTTAACTGCGTTAAGCTTAGCCTGTTGATGTGAAGTCATCTTACCGTCATGTGGTTTGTTTTCATAGCCAAATGTTAGGTATTTACTTCTGGTGATTGCATTTATGCTTTAAAATTCACAAAGTGGTGTCAAAATGTGGAGATATTCCTGCTGAACAAAACGTGAAGGTGTCATAAATGAGTCGGAGCTTATTTTCTGTAACATTCCAAAAACCAATCGAGGGAGCGCTTGCGATGCTAACATTTGGGCCGGTCACAAAAATATGTAATCACTGCACCACTCTGTTGTCATAGCATCGTGTTCATCTGGTCTTCTCTCCTGGTGCTCTGTGCCTCTAAGCTCTCCTTCCTCCCCACAGCACCGGCTCTGGATGTGGACTGGCAAAGCAACAACACGTTCGCCTCCTGCAGCACAGACATGTGCATCCATGTGTGTAAGCTGGGTCAGGACAGACCGGTCAAGACCTTCCAGGGACACACGGTGAGACAGGACACGTTGATTTCTCACAAGGGGGGGAACACACACCCTCCGCTGGCCACACTCTGTTCTACACGCATTGTTGCATAGCTAACAGTGGCGAGCCGTGACCTTTATACCTAGGCCCTCTGACATTTCTTTTTAATGTTTTCAAATATTATTCTTTAGAATATCTTAGGCCCTGACGGCTCGCCACTGATAGCTAATAGGAATACTGGCACTTACTAACTTTAGCTTCTGATTTAAAATAATGAATGCCCCTTTAGGGTATTAGGTGTTTATCCAACGTCAGTGTATGACCTACAGTACTGTTTACTGTATCAAAATCCACATTTTAGCCACCTTAAAGAAAAGCCTACCTAAAAAAGAAATTAGAATCAGTTTAAGTACAAGCTATATTTAGAATATTATTTTATCTTGACATAAGAGAGCCCTTTCTGATGGGAAACTGAAGGCGCCATCAATAATTGCCAAAGCCACCAGACTTTGTTGAATTTTTTTTTTATTTTAATATGGAAGTTACTTTTGTACTACTGCCTCAATTAGATAGTTAGTTTGTGTCGTTGTGTGATTACAAACCAAGCAAACTAATACACAATAACACAAACAAAACAACCAATTTAGTCGGCAATAAACCAGCCGCCCCCGTGCTTCAGATTCATATTTTTCTCAGTGGAGTCTGGTGGCTTAAAAAAAAAAAAAAAAGCATAGATAAGGGGTTCAGCTAAGGATTTTTTAGGTAAGCCTTTCTTTTATCTGGGTAAAATACGTTATGCTACTGACCCCGTCCCTCAGCAGTTAAACACAGTACTGTAGGTAATACACTGACATTTAATTAGACCACCTTCACCTTCAAACTATCCCTTTTAATAGCATTCATTCACAACTCTAACAACATACAACTGTCTACTATGGGACGCTACAACCCAGTCTCACAGCATTTCGTGTTATAGTCGCGAAATTAATCTATTGATTCGTGTTCACCAGCACAATTTCCCCATTTATTTCGTGTCACACAGAACGATTTAAAAAAAAACAAAAAAACTTTTCATTTTAGTTTTTTATAAAAAACCAACCAGACAGACAGCACAATAGCAGTTGGCAAACAAGTAGGATGACAACAGTGTGATTCGAGTCCGACAGGACAAAAAAATAAATAAATAAATAAAACAAAACAAAAAAGGATTGCGACAGGACAAATAAAACAACAACAAAAACTAAAGGCTTTGAGTCAAAGTCCATTATTAATAACGTAATGAAAAAGTAGAAATCAAACAATGTGTATAAATGGAACAAAAAGATCAAACATATCAAATAAAAACATAGCACTTGTTGGTCAGTCGTCCGCCCATCCGGGGATATTGGAGACTTCCACATGAGCAACATCAGGCATCTGGCTAGTAAGGTAACAAAGGCTATGTAGGCTGTCTCCAGAGAAGAGTGCGGTCATGTGGGTGGGGTTACACCAAACAGTGCGGTCATAGCGTTAGGAGCGATCGGTTTTCCAGTGATTTCTGACAATGATCTAAAGATTTCAGTCCAATAAGAGTGTAAGACCGGACAAGACCAGAACATGTGTGCGTGACTCGCCGGTGCTTGGCTACATCTTTCACAAGTTGGATCCACCTCCTTATATATTTTAGAGAGCCTGAGCTTAGTAAAGTGTGTACGATGCACAACTTTGCACTGAATCAGTCCATGTCTAGCAAAAATAGAAGATTTATGTACATTAGCAAGGACTTTTTCCCAAAGTTCCTCAGAAATCTCCTCCCCAAGATCTGTTTCCCAAAGAGATTTAATGGAGTTCAGGGTAACCAAACGAAGAGAATAAATCTGAGCGTAAATACACGTCATCATTCGCTTCAGAGTAGGTGACGGCCTAAGGAGTGTGTCTAGTGGCGAATCAGTTGGGTGATTAGGAAACTGAGGAAATCATTATTAACAAAACTGCAAACTATAGATACCTGAAGAAATGTTGCCTAGGTAGTGCACATTTATCAGATAGCTGTTGGAAAGAGGCAAATGTGCTGTGAATATAAAAGGTCTTTGAATGTTTTAATGCCTTGGTTAGACCAAATAGTAAATAAGCCATCTACTAAGGATGGAGGAAAAACATGGTTTGCAGTTAAAGGGGCTAATGTAGAGTATATTTGGAGATCAAAGAAACGTCTGAACTGATTCCAAATTTTCAAGGATGCTTTGACGATTACATTTTTAGTGTAAGCAGAGGAGGGGGTCTTAATGGGAGTGTGAGCCAATGCTGAAAGAGATACTGGACTACAGGAAGCAGCCTCCATTGAAGTCTTCCTGTACGCGGGACAAAGGGGGGGCAAAATTAGCTTTATAAAGATATTTAAATGTATCGGTCACCTGGATCCCGAGGTAAGTGAAGCTGTGTAGTGTAATTTTAAAGAGAGTCCGAGTTTGAAATATTATTTACATTGCTTTTAAAATCGTTCTGTGTGACACAAAAAAAATGGGAAAATCGTGTTGGTAAACACGAAGCAATAGATTCCATTTATTTCGTGACTATTACACGAAATGCCGTGAGACTGGGTTGGATGCTAAGACAACATCTATTTTGAAATGAATTGGTATAAATGTATTTCTAAACTATGTATATTATTTATTATGTTGCCCTTGTATGTCAGTCAAATATGCTGTGTTTTTTTTCAATTTCTAATCTTCTGGATGCAGAACGAGGTGAACGCCATCAAGTGGGATCCCACTGGCAGCTTGCTGGCCTCCTGCTCAGACGACATGACGCTTAAGGTCAGTCCTCATCACCTGCAGAACTTATTTTGTGTTATTTTATGGCTTAGATGACAACTTAAATGAGCCATAATCAGACAAATGACTCATTATATGTAGTGATAAATCCATGCTGACAGCTTGTTTCTTCTTCTCTGGTATAGATCTGGAGTATGAAGCAGGACACATGTGTCCACGACCTCCAGGCCCACAGTAAAGAGATCTACACTATCAAGTGGAGCCCCACTGGGCCCGGGACCAACAACCCCAGTGCCAACCTCATGCTGGCCAGGTGAGAGCGCCAAGCTGCCATCATTTGCACAATCTAATTTTCCTAAACAGGCAGTTTTCGAAAAATAAGATATTTTATAATAATTCTGAGGAGGTATCAGGATATCAAGATAAACTCAATACATTGTGTTGCAGAGGTGGACTCGAGTCACATGACTTGACTTGAGTCGCATATTTTTGGACTAAAGACTTGACTTGACTTTGACTTGGTATTCATGAATTGAGACTTGACTTGAGACAGATGACTTGAAAGGACTTGTTTTTGTATTGTACGGAGCCCCTAAAAGGCAATGGAAATTAAAAAAAGATACTGTATCTCGTTCGCACAAGAAAGTTACCGGAGCGCCAAGTAGGAAGTGGAGCACACGGGAGACAACCGTTTCATTGCAGACTGTTATGTTTATGTTGGGAAATGGCAGTGCATACATTATTTTAGATATACAGTGGGGCAAAACAGTATTTAGTCAGCCACCAATTGTGCAAGTTCTCCCACTTAAAAAGATGAGAGAGGCCTGTAATTGTCATCCTAGGTATACCTCAACTATGAGAGACCTCTACACACATCGAACTGCCCGATTAATCCCCCTAGTACTCGTTTTATGAAGTGTGTGTGTGTGTGTGCGTGTATGTGCGTGTGTGTGTGTGTGTGTGTGTGTGTGTGTGTGTGTGTGTGTGTGTGTGTGTGTGTGTGTGTGTGTGTGTGTGTGTGTGTGTGTGTGTGTGTGTGTGTGTGTGTGTGTGTGTGTGTGTGTGTGTGTGTGTGTGTGTGTGTGTGTGTGTGTGTGTGTGTGTGTGTGTGTGTGTGTGTGTGTGTGTGTGTGTGTGTGTGTGTAGGCCTGTCACGATAATTAATTGTGTTGGACGATACATTTTTCTAGAAATTATTGCGATAAACGATAATATTGTCGGCACCGTTTTAAGACCATTTTAGGCATAATGGTAATATATAATAATAATTCTAGTAGATCCTTTCAAACATAACTTTTTATTGAACATTCAACATTGCAAATGAAATGTGAAATAATATTAAAATATATAAATTATATATAATAAATAAAACAAATTAATTAAATTATTATAAATAAATTAAATCACACACAACCAAAACAATACATTAAAGAGCCCGTGACACGAACCCAACAACTGTTGTGCAATGAAATAGTGGGCTACTAATAATCTCGAACCGTCAGTTTAAAAAAGAAAAAGCGATACCGTTCCGATAAATATCAATAATTTCGAACATCGCGGGAAAATTCCCTCGACTCATTTTGAGGTTTTGGGGGAAGCCGGAAGTGACGTCAATGCGGGAACGCTTCACTGTGCGGCGAGAGAGCCAAACACGAACAAAGTGTGTTGTCATGCGTAGAAATGGTGAATTACTGAGTTTAGGCACGTTAATAACGTTTTAATGAAGTTGACTACAGTATATTCATATTTGTCAGTGCTTTCATGTCAATTCGGTGAACATAAACATAAATGCTCGTGGTGAAGATGATGATTAAATTAGGATTAAAAATCGGTAGTGAGAGCTGCTGAATTTCCTCCCGTCGGATGTGATATAAAAACAAATCGATTATTTTTGTAGTTGTAAACTCAAGTGGATGAAACTACATTTATTAGTGCTTTCATGTCAATTCGGCGAACATATGATACATTAAATGATCGTGAAGATGATGATTTAAAAATCTTTTGTTTGAGCCGGTCTGCATTTCCTGATGAGAAAACAAACCTTAGCTTTTTGTAGTTCAGTGGTGTAGTGGGCGTTGGACGCGGGGGTACGCCGTACCCCCACTTATTTGAAGCATGATTTCTTTTTTTAAATAGTCTAATACATCTAAAATCATTGCCAGTGTTATCAGTTGCAAGTGTGTGTTTGTTGTAATAATGACGAAAACATAATAGGCAGATTTCACAGTAATTATAATAAAAACGTAGCTCAAGCATTTATGCAACTTGATTTGAAGCGTGTGTGTGTGAGGGGCAGAACTGTGTGTGTAGGGTGACCAGGTGTCCCGCACTGGGCGGGACTGCACACACAGCATTTTTATTATTTGTCCCGCGTCCCACACATTGAGACGATGTCCCGCATTTGAGTGATAGTTGCGCAGAAAGGCCGGATCGGTTCGCTGACAGCCGGCACCGCCCTTTATTATTATATTGTCTAAACGGCATCATGTAAGTTGCGCTGACAGGCGACACAGAGGTCCCCAAGCCCCCCCCCCGTTGACAGTTCACGAGCGCGTCCATAGTGTCTCCCGTCCACCCACCACCCCGTCCACCCCAGTAAAAACATCCCCACTACACCACTGGTTGTAGTAGTACACCAACATGGATTAAACGTGTGTTTTTTTTTACCACAATGTCGGGGAAATTAATGGATAAAATGCACGGATTATTATTATTATTATTATTCCCACTCCGATCGGGACACTAGGTCCGCCGTTTCCCCGCAGCGAGGCTCCCCCCGTTGACAATTTACGTCGGCTGGGCTGGGTGCAGTGGCGGACTGGCCATCGGGACGAATCCCGATGGGTCGGTACCGAAGTGGGCCGGTCGGATAAGTCAATAGCACATCCCCCACTCCCCCCGTTGACAATTTACTAGTGGTACCGAAGTGGGCCGGTCGAGAGTCCCGAGCTGATTTTGAGTCCCAGTCCACCACTGGCTACATGACCGTATGATCGCCCATATTGACGCACCTAATTCCTAAACTTCTAACAGATACAACATAAACCGATCCTTCAGCCTCATATGAGCTCTCAGACACGTTCAAAATTAAACTGTCATCGCTGTCTGAGCTTGCTGCTGTGTGCCCCATCGTGCGTTTACATGCAGATGCTGGGATCCTGAACGGTGCAGCTGGAGCGCTGTGCCCGCAATGACGTCACACATAATTTGGCGGGACTTGAAGAATCCCCGAGAAGATCTAGAAAATTGTCAACATTGAAGGGCAGATTAATGGTTATCAAAGTACAAATATCCAAAATCAGTTCAGTAACGGTTTTCAAGGGGACAATATTTACTCAAATTGATGGGTTTGGATGATGGGGGAAACTCGTGTCACAGGCTCTTTAAATAGAGTCAGGCTGGAAAACAGAGCTCTCTCTCTCATATATATATATATATATATATATAAATATTAATATATATATATATATATATATATATATATGAGCACACATTATCTCACAAGCAAAAAAAACCTCCTTAAAACAACAGTCAAGTGTACAGTCCACTGTCAAAGACCCAGATGCCTCAACAGGCCATATCCAAATCTGTTTTTCTAAGTTTTCGAGCAAGGAACACCAACATGTTTGCATTGTCGGGCGGGGGCTCTCCATCTCCAGCTGCCGTGTTTGCTCCCAGCTGGGAAACGGAATGGGGTGGTTGTGTTTTAGGTGGTTTAAAATGCGTGGTATTGCCTGCTTTTGTCGCTACCTTTTTTAAACCAATGCGACACCTCGCCCGGCTCATTCAAGTCCGTAGGTTCGCCTCGTTGATTTGGTTTGAATCCAAAATACTGCCACACCGGAGAATCGAGATGTTTAGTTAGGTTTTGTAACTTTAAATTCCCCGTGAGTAAGTCACACGTTGTCTCCCGCTTGTCGCTATATTATTAATTTGGCTGCTGCACGTGCACGCGGAGTGTCCTGACCTGGCTGTGTGTCAGCCCCGCCCCTCACAGCGCGCCTGGCAGCCACAGCGCTCCAGGCTAAAATGCTGGTCACATCTTTATGTAAACGGCAATTTATCGAGCTAAGAAAAGTTATCAAGGCCATTTTTATTTATCGTACGATAAGTCAATTTATCGATTATCGCGACAGGCCTGTGTGTGTGTGTGTGTGTGTGTGTGTGTGTGTGTGTGTGTGTGTGTGTGTGTGTGTGTGTGTGTGTGTGTGTGTGTGTGTGTGTGTGTGTGTGTGTGTGTGTGTGTGTGTGTGTGTGTGTGTGTGTGTGTGTGTGTGTGTGTGTGTGTGTGTGTGTGTGTGTGTGTGTGTGTGTGTGTGTGTGTGTGTGTGTGTGTGTGTGACAACGGCATTTCAGGGCTCGACATCCCGGGGCCCGGGGCCATCTAGTATTTAGCTCGGGCAATGAAGCCTCACCTGCTGGTTGCCCGATCGGGCAATCTATTATGCCAGTATCATGCAGCTCACGGATCCAGTAATGAGTGACCCGCTGCGTGTCGACTCGTCAGCAGCAGCTAATCTCTCTCTCCCGTCAGATTAGACTTCACTCACGTTTATGTCCATATCGATCACAACCAGCTAGTTCTAGCTAATGATATGACTACCTGCTTATTAAAAGACACCTAAACAATAAGTGTCGCTATGCAACCGGGTGAGGCCACAAAGTATAGCGCAGCATTATGCATTTGTTTACATGCCCACCGGAACCCCGAGGCATTACCAACAGATCAACGCACAATCAACCCAGACAGGACATCTCTTTCTCCACATTACGTGTTAGACATTCAAATTGACCAGTGGCGGTTCTACGGGGTGGCACGGGGTGGCAGCTGCCACCTCAGAAAAATGCCTTGCCACCCCAGCTGCCACCCCATTTGGCAGCTTTCTTTTGAAAGAAAAGTTGTGGCTCATCGGACATTTATGAGAGAAAATCTCTAATGTCCGAGTGCAAGTGAATGCAGCACAAGACGCGAGCCTTGTAACCCCCCCCCCCCCCTGCGATTTAATTTGAACGGGAGGACAGCACAAAACGAGAAGCATTTCGGATACAAGTAGACAGAAGGAATGAGGTATTTGCGGTCAGGGTATGGCTGGGGTAGGCTACAGCCATACCAATAAATGGCTTAGCCCCACCATGAAAAATGATGTTAAAGTAAGCAAAATAAAGTCTGCCAACGTGTGCGGAGTAAATTGCACAGACAGCAGTTAGTAAGATTGATTTCAGTAGCCACTTGTCTGGAAATACCGAAGACTAGAAACGGTTTTGAACACTTTTGTCACGTAGTGATCGTCTTCTCAATAGAACATCTTTGATAATGTCTTCTGGCCAATCAGAATCAAGATAACGGCGTGGTGTTGTTGCAGGAAGTCTCGACGGAGAATACTTTTGCTGTAGTACATCTCGATATACATCTGTGCAAATATAAAACCACAGTTTGATGATTCATAGGTGTGTGGGCTGTCTTTCATTTTGACACAAAGAACAATGGGGGCTATCCACCCTTATCCACAATGTAAAGTAATTCACACAGCCTCTTCCCTCTCCTCTCTGTGAGGAGCAGCAGGTTCAGCTTTCAGAACAAAGTAACAAAAAACTAAAATGACATTCATTTTTTTGAATACGTCGTGTAGTAATATATATGTATTTATTTTTCTTCTTAAGAGAGCACCAGAATGTGTATTTGATGTTAGTATTTCAAAAAATCTCCTGGGGGAGAATCCCCCCAGACCCCCCTGCAGGGGTTGGGTTTTCAACTCTTTCACCTGTGGGGAAATTGCAGGATTGGCTCCAGGTCGCCCTTTTTATTTAATACAAGACAAATGTGCCTTTTTATTTCATACAGTTCAATTTGGATTGAGACAGGGAAATAATATAAACCTCACGCGTGGCGTTTCACTGTCAAGGGGAGCGTGTATGTAATTACATTGCAAATACTGACTTTAGCCCCACCACTGTATGGGTTAGTAGCCCTACCATAGATTACCCAACACAACTACTCTGGCGCCGCAACTGTTTGCGGTCTACTATGACAAAGAAGAGCCTGTCAAGTTTGGCTGTACTCAGCATTGAATCAAAACACACCATAGCTTTAAATCTTAATAACTTTGTGTGGCGTTTTGCTGATCAAGATGGTAATCACCACATTCAGCTGTTATAGGCATGCCAACTTGATGCTCTGCTCACGGATGAGTCGATGAGAATAATAAACTGTTAAGATGATAACCTTACATAAATATATGTTTCTTCTTTGTGGGGGTCTGCCCCCAAAAAACTGTTTCAAGTCCTGAGAAAGTCAAATAAGACGGTGTGTAAAACTTCACTGCCCAGCCAAAAAAAAGGCCAGTAGGTACGGGCATTCCACTGGATAATAACTGCAGCGATGTGTATGTTTTAGCTGAATACACAGTTTTTTTAAACCCTAACTGATGCAGTTAGTCATTTCTTTAATATTTGTTCTTTCTGATGTAAAGTCAAGGTTGTAACTGTTTGCAATGAAGTTGTGGGGCGCTGAACTGTTCGTTTGATTCTTTTGAATTATGATAGTAATTACTGGTCTTTCAAATTTGAAGGAGGGTGAGCAAGCATCTTGAGGAACGTTCATCATTAACTCCTCCAAAAAATATAGTTTATTTAATAATAACACTGAATATGTGAATCATAACAGTGATTGACAGCTGATAGGAATAATATGGTTGTTAATATTATCATATTCATACAGACACACATCGATGAGACAGTTAATTAATGTATTTATTGCAGCAGTCTGCATATTTGGTACCCCTGCTGGTCTAAGAGTTAAACCAACTCATTCAGTTAAAATTCATTAAATTACGTGTGCCACCTTACATATTTATATTTAAGGCTTTACTGATGTGCCACAATAATCTCACCTAATGTTATTGAATTAAAATATCAATATTGTGGCTTTCCAAGTTAACATTGATTGATATGACTGCGATTAAATCAGAATATACTTCTGCCAGGGGATGCCACCCCTCAAATTCTCCTGCCACCCTCTTGCCACCCCATGAATATTTGTCTAGATCCGCCCCTGGAATTGACTATTCTTGTCTGTCACATACTCTTCTTGTCTGTCACATAAGTGGCGCAACTGAAGCGGTATTGCGCTAAAGGGAAATTATTTTGACCGGAGAGATTTAGATTTGCCGGCTAACGGGAACTCCGATGTCACCATGTTGTGTGCTTTGTGGATGCGCTCGGCTCCTCTCGACTGCTGCTCGGGTCTGCTCGGTCAGCTTCCGGATGAGGAAGCATTAATTCGACCAACTTACAGTAGATAACATTACAAACATTTTTAACAGGGGCCAAAATAGTGTAAATAATGTTGGTTTTGACAGTTATAACTGAATGTAATGTTTTCTACTTTTTTTTCCATCTGATGAAGGCAAATGCCTTCATCAGATGGAAAGTGTCTTGACCAACAACTTCAGTATTTCTTATAGCTATGCAGGGCATGCAAGCGAGCAAACAAGAGCAAACAAACAAGTGAAATGAAGAATAAAATTGAAATTGTAAAATATAATATTGTGGTAGTTCATCTTATAATTCAGTCTAGAGAATGCACCAGACAGCATCTACAGTAAGACCTGGAAAAATCTAAATGTTCTAGGGGGAGGCCCCCCAAACCCTTCGTGCCATTTCGTCCGCGCGCATTTTTCAGGGCAATCTCTATTGGGCTCAGGGCCATCTGTAAATTAGCTTAGATGGCCCACAGTGCCATCTCCCAAAATCCTTAATGTCATGCACTGCATTTGTTTTCAAATTACCATGAACAGTAATTTACAAACATCTGGCCAACTCCATATGTATATGTGGGTGTTCCCAAATGAAAGAAATGTGTTTAACTTTAGTGACCTAGGGTTACTGCCTTGGCAGGGTTCTGCAAAAAAAATTTTTGGGGCACCCCAATTTTGTTTATCCTTTGGAGCAGAGAGAGGAGCTGTGGATTATTGTTATTGATATCGTACAGTAACAAAGTATTTGTACATTAAAAAGTAATAAAGTACAGTGTGTACTGTATTACTTTTATTCAAACTGTATTCCCTTCTTATCATATAGCCTACACTTCTTCCTTTCATTGATACATTTAAATCACCTGACTACAGCATATAACATACCTGCTGCAACCCTGTGCTGCTGCTGCTGCTGCTCTCTGCCTCATCCTCTATTGCTGGAGGCAGCTCCACCTCATCTGATCTCTGATATGAAAGCAATCGTGTTATGATCATATTGAGCTATTGGTGTGAGTAACATTAAACAAGCAGTCTGCTTTTCATACATTGCTGACGATACATTTTAAGTGGCAATTTGTTGAGTCACTGCCGCTAAATGCCGGTAGCATCAAGCTAGCAAATCCTGCATTAGCCTCACATCAACAGGTGACAGAACATCCAATTATCCTGAGCTAATTTACTGAATAAACCAACTCACATCTCCTGTCTTTTTTTTCACCCAACTCATTAGACCAGTGGTTCTTAACCTTTTTACACCAAGTACCACCTGAGAAAATAGTTGGCTCTCCAAGTACCACCATATGACCAATGTTAAAATACAGTCTATGCACAGTTCATGCAGGACTCGGAGGCAAATGTATTCATAATAACATGATTTATTGTGCTCTCTCTCTCTCTGTCTCTCTGTCTCTCTCTCTCTGTCTCTCTCTCTCCCTCTCTTTCTTTCTCTCTCTCTCTCTCACTCACTCACTCACTCACTCACTCACTCACTCACTCACTCACACACCACAAGTGAGAATATAAAGAACAAAATAATAACTTGTTCTCACACAACAAATGTCAACTGTACACACATGTCATTTCCTGGACCTATACCAAAGTTTGAATGTAGGCTGGCTCCAACAATCTACATTGTAACAGAAAATGTCCTTTTGGGAATTCAGTTCCACAATAATAATGAAAGCCTCCAGGAGCAGATGAGCCTAAGGGCTTATAGCTCATCTTCAGTCTGCTGATGTTTGCTATTGCCATTTCTGTGGTGGCAAAGTAAAAAAGATAAGAAAAAAGATAACAATCAAGGACAAGTGTGTGCTTTTTCAGCTTTTGACCTCAGTCACAGCCTTCTCTCCATCCTTTGAGCAAATGCCTTCTTCCTGAGTCACTTCTCTCCTGCATCACAGTGGCTGTGCATATCACTTTTGTGTTGCTGGCGGAGCCTGCGTTTATGCTTGGTTGATGACTGTCCTCCTCCTCACTCATTTGTTCACTTTCGCTGGTAATATTCTCCTCTGTACCTCTCTTCCGAATACCTCCCGTTTCGAGCCACGTTTTTAACATCATTCAGCTTTCTTCATTCTTTAGCTTGCTTGCAACGTTCGCTAATCGTTCGCGGGTAGTAAGGTCGTAATTAGCAACGCCAGAAATAAATAAAAAATATATTTTCGTTTCTATATCTAAAAACAACAATAGTCTATTAGAACTAATTCAAACCACAGTTTCAATTATCTCAAGCTTATTTTCATTCGTTGTAGTATTTTGATTGTATGATTTATTTAGTAATGAATGTTTTTCAATCAAGCCTCAAACTATAGCCTGTTTTAAATTGAAGTTGTCTGAGGTCATTGCCTACTGTTAACATATTGTCCAACCATCAGCTGCTGTTGCAGTAATAAGTAGTGTACCTTAATGTCCCAAATGTGCACAATGTAGTGACTGCTTTTGGTATTTTTGTTTACTTAGTTGTGTTTCCTGTATTTTATATGTCTGTGTTAGGTGTAAAGGTTAAAGGTGGGGCCGAGAAACCGGCTCGAGATAAACTTGTTGTTATATTCCATGGAATGCTCTTAACATCCCGATATCAATGAATATCTGAAGTGCTTTGACAAAAAATCCATAAAAAAATGTCATCTGTGGAAGCCGTAGTACTGTAAAAAGCACGACCAATCATCTGAGCCGGCCCGGCTAAAATAACTGGATGGCCTACCTGCCTGTCAGCCTTCCATCTATGCACAAACTTATCTGGTGCCCTCATTGGTCATGTGTGCGTTCGTGTGTGTTGGAGGATGGGCTCTGTAAGGAAGTGGCAGATTTTTTCCGGTTGTGTATTTTCAAATTCTAGCGCACTCGAGCTGGTTTCTCCAAAATTACCTACCCCACCTTTAAATAAAATAAAATAAATAAATAAAAATATTCTTTTTAAAAATATATATTTTTTAAATATTTTTTATATGTCAGATTCCTCCTCGTACCACAGGTTGAGAACCACTGCATTAGACTATTCTTCTGCTGGCGTTTCATTGTTGTTTTCTGTCAAATTCAATACTGTAGTTCAAAACCGCGGTACCTGCTCACCATCTGTGAGCTATTTTTAGAATGCGCACGCTACGTTCGTTGTCGCGTTCGCGCGCGTCCACCTGGGCAGGCTGTGTGTGCCCTTCTCCCGTGACGATAACGGCTAGCGGCTAAAAAAATAATAATAAAAGAATTTGAAACGGGGGGGGGGACACACACACACACAACAAATGTTTTGTTGTTCTCCTTTCCTCCACTCTTATCTCTGATTGTGAGTGTGTGCATTCATGTGTGTGTGTGTGTGTGGGTGGGGGGGGGAGCGGAGCCCCGCCCTTCAGAAACAGCGGAGGGAATTTCAGGCGGGGCGCGGGGCTCCGTTGGCAGGGCACAGCGCCCAGCCAAGACAATGGTAGGGGAAACACTGTACACTATTCCGTTGTATTGGTTTTAATGCAATATTTCTTTGTGCACTGACACAGTTAGAAAAACAATGACACAGGACAGTGTCATATGGGAGCACCTTAGACAGGAGAAATACTGTGACCCTGCTGAAGGGGAGCAAGGGCAGGAGGCTTAACATGTTGATGTAAAATATTTGTGTTGTACTCCTCTTATCACTTTAGAGCTCTTTTAGAACTTATAGGGTTATAATTTCAGCGCCCCACTCTCCATTGCGGTTTATGTTGAAAATAAAACAAAACTTTTCATAACAACAATATTTTTAACTGATTTAAATGCGAAAACTGGGGTTATTCATCAGAATTTCGTATGACTTGACTTGTGACTTGCTTGACCTGAGCAATGACTTGACTTGCTTGACTCTCACCACAGTGACTTGGGACTTGGTTGAGACTTGTAGGTTGAGACTTCCTCATGACTTGCACATGTATGACTTACTCCCACCTCTGTTGTGTTGCATAGTCTAGAACAGGGGTGGGGAACCTCTGGCCTCCGGGCCGTATACGGTCATTTATAAACACACGCAAAAAAAATAGAAAATTAAGAAATCTAGACCGCAAAAGAATTAAACAAGCGAGTGCCTGTTTTTCCTGGCCATGGTCAGGGTCCTTGAACACAACACGAGCCTAACGTGTCATCACGTGGTATATGTCTCGTCTGACAGGCGTGTAGTGCTGACGGAGAGCACCAGAACGCCACTCCAGCACTTCAAAAATTGCAGTACGCATAAGGAGCCGTTCACATGCCGCAGTTTTTTCGTGGCTCCTGACAGACTGAGAGGCTGATAACCTCAGCTCAGTGAGGTAAAGGCACACCTTTAAATGATCATTCAGGGTGTATGCAGAATCCTGAAGTCAAATGTAATACCTTCTTTAAGACCCTTTCCATACATTTTAAGACCTCATCGCCACTTTGAGTTTTAACCGGTTACATTGGCGACACACTTTACCTCACATTTACTACACAGTATTGATTGTCCTTCCTCCTTATCTTCCAACCATTTGGACGCAAACTTGCATTTCCCCATAACGATGCTGTTTAACAACCGGCGTAAACGGAGCTTCGCGCGTTATCAAGCAGTGAGCGTACGATGTCCTGTTCAGATGACGTCAAATCCAACGGGATGCCATGAATAAACTACACAGAATCACACTACACACCTACGCAGTGATTACATTCAGGCACACTGTAGAATACAACCTCTTTGGACAATTGATATACTTATTGAAAACAAGCTACAAAATGTAATACCTTGGAAAATGCAGTTAAATACTTTTTAATGCTTTTTAAAACCTTAATTTGCGCTAAATTGATTTATCAACTTTTAATACTTTTTAAGAACCTGCGGACACCCTGTCATTATAGTTATAAAAAAATAAGAGAATAAATGAAAAACAGGTATAAAATACTATATGACAGTAAAAAAAAGGTGTTATTCATAAACAAGAATAAAGTTTAAAATGGGAGTGATTTGTAAAATCTCCATAAAGAAAATCTGTTTACAGTTCTGTTTCATATGGGTGTTGAGAGATGTATCCATAGATCTCTTCATGTTGCTCTCAAAGTGCACCAGATTGATGCTTTTAACTTCAACATTTAAAAAAAAGCTCTTACTGGGGGAACATGCCCCCAGACCCCCCTAGAGGAGGTTAGGTCCCTACCACTTAAATCATGTTGGTGGTCATGCCACAACTGTGCACATGCGTGCGTGCGTGCGTGCATTCACGCGCGAGCAGAGTTGGGTGTAACGCGTTACAAAGTAAATAATATTACTAACGCGATGCTTTTATAATTCAGTAATCACACTACAGTTAGCCTACTAACACAGAATTACTAGATTCTCTCTTTGACAGACAAGAGGGATTTCCGCCGCAGGTTTATATTTACGTAACATTTGCGCAACTTGCGCGTCCACATGCAGTGCATAAACATGGCTGAGTCAACAGCGATAACTTTCGAGGGGTGGAGGTATGTCCATTAGCATATCACGCCGTAAAATGCTGCTTCTTATTTTAAGTTTTGTTGCCTTGCTCCGCTCTGGGCGGGGGGGGAAAGAGTGTGTTGGAGCGCCACTGATGGTGTTGAAAGCTGGTTTGAGGGGGCCCCACAGACTCTAGAATCGCCACTGTCGTTGGGGATCAAAGCTGTCCGGTCCCACATGCTTAGTGCTAGCCAGAAAGCCGTGCCGTTTAAGTCCCGACTCTCCCGATGGCCAATCCGTTCCTCCCCTGACTGCACGTCGCTGACACACACCGCTGCATTGCAGACTCTCTGCACGGAGGAGCAGCGGAGTCCGAGCGATGCTGCTCCTCCAAGGAAGAGACACACATTCACTAAGCCAAAAAAACTATATCCGGTCACAGAGATCTGCTATTTTAAAGTAAAGTCAACACATATCGACCCTAAATATAGTCTATATTAAAAACGAGAAAAGTCTTAACATAGATAGTTTTTTGTAAACATTTGACAAATGTGTGAGGGTGATTACGTCAGAGCATCGTCCTATGTGGCTTAACCCCGGACAGCCCGGCCCAATTTAACCCCTGGATATTTGTGAGGGAGCTCCTATATGGCATTACCCCGCTGAAGCTCACCAAAGTTTAATATATTTCATACTTAGTTCAAAGTTTTGTCAATTGTTTTGTTTATTGGTCAAATACTGGTTTCTAATGGTTTCTGAGGAGTTTTACTGGAATGAAAGAGCACAACGTTTATCTACAGAAGCAACAAAGCAGCATACTGCATTAAACCTGACCTTGACAGAGAGGTTGAAGTTCATGTGGAAAGGAGGTTTCAGTAGCCTGTCTGTTTTATCTCTTGGGAACAATGCCTGAATCAATGCATTGGGTTAGTCACACAATTAATTCTCTTGTGCTTTGTTCTATCTGAATTATGATAAGGAGTTATCACAAGCTGTTTAGTTGTGCTATCTTACAATCCATACTGTATATAGTAAATTTGAGGTAAAGTGTGTCGCCAATGTAACCGGTTAGAACTTTAAGTGGCGTTGAGGTCTTAAAATGTATGGAAAGGGTCTTAAAAAAGGTCTTAAAAGGTCTTAAATTTGACTTCAGGATTCCTGCATATACCCTGATGTAATATCACTTTTTTTGAGTAACGACCCCATCCCTGTGCGCGAGTCATGGTAAGATATCTGGATTAAGAGGTTGCTTTTTCTTTGCACAGCATGAAAGAAAGGCGAAATGAATGGGCTGTGATTTTAGTTTTTTTTAGCAGAGGTTGAGTTCAATAATGTGTACGGCCCTCGGAGGATGTTGTAAAAATTGAAATGACCGTTGAGAGGAAAAAGGTTCCCCACCCCTGGTCTAGAACAATTTATCTAGGTTTAACGAAATTGTATAATGGACTAGTGCAATATTCAAGTTGCAGGAAGCACAGTATTTGTTAGTCTATAAATATGGTGAAATATCATTCTGTATGAGGTAATGTAGTGCCGCAGAGACATCCCAGCCTACTCATCATATTTCACAGACTTAAAAAAGGATGTTTGTTTGGTACAGATCTCCCTAAGAAATCTTACCATCATAATTCAATGAATTTTCACTAATAGTGAGAATTATGATGCAAAAATTATCAATCCCTCTAATACCGGGAACATTATAGCAATTATGAATTATTTCCAAATCGTGCAGCCCACCTGCTGCTAATATAATATTCAGGTTTGACTTGCCTTAGTTTTTTACTCTGATGATAACATGCAGAGCCAAACCAATACGCCTCAGTCTTATTGGTTGTTTGGATGCTGAGTCACCACACTGCCAGTGTTGATGCTCCGGCCGCACCTGTAAAAGTTGCCACTGTGGTGGGCTCGGTCAACCGGATCGGAGAGGGTCTTCCACCCAAGCAGCCCTAAAATCCCAGTGCGCCTGAGCGGAATAAACAAACTCACAATGCCATTCATGACATAGTATTGAGAGACAGAAGTATCCCTCAGTGTTTCAGATAAAATGACTGTGCCTGGTCAGGTCTGTCACAACAACGACATTATTGACTTATTGTACGATTGAAAACAACTTCATACATTTTTCTGATTATGGTCCACATCTCTGGTTATATCTAACATAAAGCTAGTTTTTTTGTCACACTTTTTTTTTTTAACAAAGGTCTTAACCATTTAAAAAAAAAACTGGATTGGCAGTGTAAAGCGTGTTTAGGAATGAATAACACTCTCTTAGGACGTTTGTGGTTTTGTTAGAAAGATTTATGTTTTATTAATTTAAAACATGTTGTTCAATAATTATATACATAAAAACGCAATTTCTTCGGAAATGACATGTCGTTGAACAAAAGCAGTTATCGGGAAAGGCCTAGATATGGTCTCAGATTAGAAAAACATTTATAAATACAATTTATTACCAAAAAATGCATGCATAAATAAAGGAATTAATGAAGTAGTTTCCCTTTAAATGAGATCCAGCATTTCTATTGTGCACAATGTTTCTGACGTGTCACACATTGCAGTTGATATTCCTGCGACACCACTCTTTGACACCCCTCCCTCCTCTGCTTGTTCTCTCTCTGCAGTGCATCGTTTGACTCCACGGTGCGGCTGTGGGACGTGGAGCGGGGGGTGTGTATCCACACTCTGACCCGCCACCAGGAGCCCGTCTACAGCGTGGCCTTCAGCCCAGACGGCCGGCACCTCGCCAGCGGCTCCTTCGACAAGTGTGTGCACATCTGGAACACTCAGGTCAGGGATAATGCTTTTTTTTTGCACATACACATTAATATAAAAGCATTAGGAGAAGGTTTGCTGATGTGTGTGTTTGTGCAGACGGGGGCTTTAGTGCACAGCTACCGGGGGACAGGAGGGATCTTCGAGGTGTGCTGGAACGCCACAGGCGACAAAGTAGGAGCCAGCGCGTCGGATGGATCGGTGAGTTGTTTCTGAGTCTCACACACACACTTTAACCTCTATTCACACTACACTAACCAGACACCTGACCCAGGAAGTGACTGTTCTTAAAGGTTGACCCCTAGCCCCCAGGAAGTGCGCCGGACTCTGAGGAAAATATTAGTTGTAGCCAAATGGCGGTACTACACTTCCGTATCAGTCGCTGGGCCCGGAAACACTTTTTCCCATTAAATAACATCGGGAAAGAGACGTCTGTAAATCGTTGGATTTTTTTTTTTTAACTAAATAAACTACCCAGTATGAACGTTTGTATAGCCCTTATTAAAAACATTCGGTCCTCAAGTTGTAAAATGGGCTAATAACGTCATTCTGAGAGTTATTTTCCTCGGCATTATGAATGCGGATCTAACTCTCGGGACCGCGCCGCCCGGCACGTTCATGTTACGTGTTCAGTGCGTTTTACCTTTACCCATGGATGCACAATAAGAACGGATTATATGACTACTTCCGTGACGTTTTGCTCTCTCAAAAGTTGGGCAATTTTGTCTTCATGCGCCAATGAGCAACTCTCATAGGAATGAACGAGGCCCCGCCTCCCACGCTGTATCCATTTCTTATTATGCATCCATAGTTGACCCAGGTAGGCCGACCCCATAAAAGCTCCGGGTGAAACCTGCCTCTGCGGGGTAAAAGATTTTACTGCTTGTCCCAGGACATGTGGTTTCAAGGACTTTAGCACCAAGGCACTTGAGATTGTAATATAATACAGACTGCTCTGGCAGCTGTGTTTAAAAAAACAAACAGGAGACAGCTTCAAACATAGCCTCAAAAACTGGATACAATTTATATTTGTTGGAGTTCAATTCATAAACACTTAATAGAGCCATTGGTATCTGATGTTGTTTTACTGATTGCTAAATAAGAAATCTAATGGTTGTTGCTCATAACTAGCAGCTTAACCCTATTAACAGTTGCTCTGGATAAAAACCCTTTTCGCGTTTGAATCATATTCTGAAAATAACTAAGAACATTAATTAATACTTATTTATTCAATTGCAGTCCTATATTTTTAAGCTATCTCTCTACATGGTTATAGTAGAAGTGTTACCAAGCATTGACCCGGGGAGCAGCAGGGCAGAGAGGCTGAGGGGGGGGGGGAAAGGCGTTCCGGAAGCCTGCCTCTACGGCTGAGTGTCTGCACTACTGCTGCAGAGCTAAAGAGACATGATAACACATCTGGATTCCTGCAGATTAACGCTATAAGCACTCTTATTGGCTGACTTTATCGCAGGTATGCCATGTGCAACGATTAAATAAATACAGGTATTGCTCAATAATGATTTCCTTTAAGCCTACCCACAAAACGTTCATATCTACATAAATGTTTTAACACGTGTTATCTTAATCTCTTGACAATCCTCCACAGTGCACAGACAATTGGATAAAGGCTTGAACTAAATGAGGGTTAATTTAATTTAATTTCAAACCTTTATTAAACCAGATTGGTCCCAGATTGGGTTGTGTTTCACAACAGCAAAACATGATACCCATTCACAAACTCTCACAAAATGTGTGCAGTATAATCTAAAAAGTCTAAAAGTCTCATATTTCCAGTTGTTTTCTGACTACTTTCAAAAGAACAGCCTTTTCTTGCTATCTTAAACACTTACACAGATGAGCAGTGCAGCAACACAACTACCAGGCTCTTTATAGCTATGTACTAAAAAGTGTAGTTTTAATGAAAATGCATGCGTTTGTGAAGTGGTGGATAATTTAGTTGCTTTTGTTAAAACGCAGAGCCCTTTTACCTCAATTCACTTTTCTGTTTTTGAAACTGTGGAGGCATGTGAGAAAAAAATCCAAGGTAACATGAGTTAGGAATATGACAAACTATTTAGAATTATTCCTGTAAATTGTTCATGAGCAGGCTTGGGAAGTGACGAATTACGTTAATTATGTAACCGGATTACGCAATCAAATACAAAAAACGACACCATCAGATTACTGGTACATTAAATGGGGATTACTGGAAGGATTACAAATGATGTATTAAGAAGCACACGCGCACACGCGCACACATTACAACACTTTATGATTCTCACAAAATCAAGTGAAACTAGTCTCGGATAAACCATAGCAAATGTTCTAGTTCAGTGGTTCTCAACCGCGACCATATCGCAGAACACAGTAAAAAAAAAAAAATGGCATAAACTATTATTAAATATGTCGGGTAGTAATAGATGTATTTATTTTCTTCTCAGAGTGTACCAGAATGCGTAGTTTATATGTTAGTATTTCTAAAAATCTCCTGGGGGACAATCCCCCCAGAAACCCCCTTCTGGGGTTGGGTTTTCAGCATGTCATGTTTTTCACGTGTGGTGAATTTGCAGGATTGGCTCCAAGTCTGCCTTTTTATTGAATACAAGTCAAGTCTGCCTTTTTTTGTTATACAGTTCGACTTTGATTCTAGAAACTTAATGACCATCATCAGATTAAACTTTGTTTAAAAGCATACTTTAGTTCTGTGAAGGGATATAAGGATATATGCACTGTACTTCACTTTAATTACAATTGTATGCTGATTTTTTGTTGTACAAATTTGAGCGGTTCAAAATTGTGGGTCGCGATTTATTTACGAAGGAAAAAAGTGGGTCCCGAGGCCTGACCAGTTGAGAACCACTGTTCTAGTTCATCGTGTCTTTTCTTCTTTAATAATGTTATATCATTCTGTGGTCTTACATTATACTCTTAAGTAAAAGCCATCTCATTGATATGTATTTTCTCTTGTATTTATTTGCATTGCTATTGAGCTAATCCTCAAAAAGTAGTTACGGAAATGAATCAGGTTAGATTACTTTATATTCCGATTCTTCGATTTGGTTACTTTTTCCAGTTATATAGTAATAATGGAATTCCTTATTAAAGTAACCCTCCCAACCTGCTTATGAGTAATGAAACATACATCCTGCCAGCGCCTGTGAGACGCCTGACGTGGAATTTACTGTAACAGGAAGTAGCCTTTTGTTCTGACTGTCTTACTTCCTGTTTTTCCCAGGTTTGCGTTTTAGACCTGAGGAAATGACACTCGTCAGGGGGAGCCATGGACCGACTACGAATGTGTACATAGCCAAAATGACTGAGTGTCCCTGCCTGTCCGCCACACTGCTGTAGTCCCATCTCACACCATGGCCCGCCATCACAGCCTAATGGAGCCCCCCCCACCGTCATATGTACAAACGAGGACCACACCTTGGACACATACAGATGTAAATCATCGCATGGACACCTGTGCGGCTCTCAGACGTCCAGCAAACAAACATTTGTCTGTTTTGAAGGACACATCACTCACACGCCCAAACACTAGGACTCCTCTCGCTTTCATCTTTTTATCTTTGTACCTGAACGATTTTTGGTTCTCTATCGGCGTGTGCATATTGCATATGTCAGCAGATGTGTCATTGTTTTGAATTTCACTGCTACCTGCAGGTTAAATATTACATGTGGGGTGGGAGAGAAGAGGGGTGGGGCGGGGGTTTGAAAGGTATTAATCTTTTTACAGCCGGTGTTTATTAATAAGGTGTTCATTGGGAGATCCACTCATCCACTTATTGGCAACAAATGCAGATGTTTAGCTTAGAAAAAAGAAAATGGTTTTTAATTCTGTGGACTTTTTTTTATCCAATCCAGTTTTTTTTTTTAAACAAAGTATAAAGCAGTTAATCAAAGGCTGAACCGTCCTTTGTTTTTGCAACCTCAGAAATGGTTTTCAGGTGTTCGCAACTCATCAGGTTAATATATAGAGCTCTAAAGAATTCAAAACCTTTTAGGCTGAAAGATAATCTTTGTAACAACATGTCACCAAACACCCATGTGCGTCCAGCGTCAGGTTTCCGTCACGGATCTGTGGCGTGAGCTTACGGATAGACGGCGGCTGAGCTGTGTCAGTAGTGAGGTAACGTGGCACAGGAAGAGCTTGCTTTCTGCCGTCGGTTCAGCTTCTGGGATCTGTGGAAATCAGAACTATGTCTGCTCGATGTGACGCCAAGAACTAATAGTTGTAATCGTGCTTATTTCCTCCATTTTTGGCTTCTTGCTGACATTGCTAAATGATAATCAGACTAGGCCATTGTAATGTTTCCTTTGCTTGTTGGCATCACTTTAACACATCGAGCAGTGGTTTCGCTTAAAAAGTCTTGACTTTCTTTTCCAGCAAGTACACACTACAGCCCCTGCCTTGGTTTGCCGTTGATAAAAATTAACACACACACACACACAATCTACGCTGTGTTCCGGCCTATGCATGGACAGACAGCGCTTACTGTTTGTAGAGTTGGCGTCTTGAGGCAAGTCTGTGCTTGTTGTTAAAAAGCAGACTCGCAGCATATGATCTGCATATAATATATATATATAAATATATATCTGTGCTATCACATGGGACTCTTCTTGTATGCCACTACGCTAAGGGTAGTTTTGAAGATGCTTCAAATACAGTGGGATGTCACTGTGCATCAGCAAGGGTCTTTACCTAAGGAATGGTGTCTTCTTTTTATGAAATACCATTAAACAGTCATGGAAAAATTCAAAAAGAGCAGCCATGTGAAGGGTGTTTTTTTTCTTTACTGCAAATTTAGAAACAGGGATGTGTGTTTAAGTCATCGGAGACACATCTAATAAAATGCTCTTAAAGGTGAATTAGAATTGCTGCAGAAAGTGTGCATTGGGTAATTAAGGCGTCCTAGGGGTTCATCATTTAGGCAGACTTTGTGGCATTCCGGTTTTCATCTCGCAGCCATAACTAGCAGCTAACGGCTTGACAAACATGCGCGTATCGTCGGACATTTCAGAACTTTTCTCAGAATGTTAGTCTTTTTTTTTTTTTTAAGTACTGAAACTAAAGACTATTTTAAAGTGTGCTTTTACAGTCAGCTGTGATTGGACTGTACGACAAAGACACTATTTCCAATGATGTCTATGACAGTGGAATGGTATTTTATAATGTTTTGTTTTTAGATGATAAGCTTTTTACACTGCATTCAAGTGTGTTTGCTATCTTTTGTTCCCACAAAAAGTACTAACTTTAACTCTATCTTTGCTATGTCGGAGAGCCCTTGAAGGTTTTGTACTCCTCAAAACTTTTGTAATTCTGATTTATTTGTAGCTACGTACACAACATGAAAACAAAGAAATAATTCTGGATTAAATTGTCAATGTATTATAACCTGGAACATGTAAATACACATTTGCAGATTTCTTTTTGTTGTGTTGTCTTTGCCCTCTATTATGTTGTACTCTTTTTCTCTCTCACTCACATGGTTGCAGTCTGCAGCCTTTTGATCTGACTGTTGTAATATCACTCAGATTTCAAGTTCTAGAATAAAATCTATTTTGATAATATCAATGTGTTTGGTTTTACTTTCCATGTTGCTGCACTAACAACATTTCTTATGAAGGAGTTAACATGATATGGATTGCCGTCCAGTTTTCTAGTGACATTAGGCGCTTTCACACCGGAGTACTTTTCCCACAAAGGTTCATCAGCACTTAGTTCATGAGAACTCTTTAGTCTCATGAACTAAGTACAGATCGCGTTCACACCGGAATAAGTCCCTGAGGGAGGATTAGGCAAATGAAGCCACTGACGTCACTTCGTCTTCTTCTGCTTTGGGTTTACTGGCAGGCCGCAAACAACTTCACGGCGTATACTGCCGCCCAAAATCCCCGGCCGGAAGTCCTCGGAGTTAGGGACTGGCTTCAGTCGAAGCTGCTGGGACTCCCAGCAGCTTCTACTGAAGCAATCCGAGTAAGCGGCCAGAATGCCGACACCTCCTCATCTCCACCGCTCCCATCTTTTATTTTGTGTTGACATAAGTTAGTCTCTGCGTTTCTGCGTTGGGCTAATGCTAATGCTAATAATGATAATAAAATGGAGGCTTCACAACCGTTTTTGGGAGTTTGACGGGGCGTGGTTTGCATTTCGCCCAGCCAATCAGACACAGGAACCTTTTTCTCCCACGAAAGTCCCTGCTCTCTAGCAGGGACTGAAAAGGGGGTAAAAAAGGTTCTGATGAACTAATTTTAGTTCCGGCTCTTTTTGGTGTGAACGCGACATTTCGGAACTATATCAGAACTAAAGTGGGAAAAGTTCTGCGGTGTGAACGCGCCTAAATGTTCCCTAGAACAGTTATTCCAACCCTTTTCCTTAACTGACGACCCCTGAATTGTTGAGTGACATTTTATATTATATTTTATATTGTATTCATTAAACAAGTCAACAGTAAACTCACAAAGAGTAAGCATAACTACAGGAAATGTGTGTAAAATTAGCAAATTGGATGAATTTTGAGCAGATACATTTCTCTAAAATTGTAAACTTAAATTAAGGTTTTCTTCTAAAAATCAGTTCTACTCTTTTGTTTTATCAATAGTTTGGGTAGAAGCCAAATACCTTCAAAACTAAATAAATTCTCATCATTCTCAGCTGTAGGCTACTTTATACTCAGTGCTAACAAGCAAATGCTAGTATGCTTGCTTACATGCTAATCCAAGATAGTGAACTTGTTAAACATGAAACCTTCATAACATCAGCATGCTAGCATTGTCATTACATGCATTTTAGCATTGGTATTTTGAGCATTTAGCATTTGTATCACGAGTGCAAGCATTGTCACTCATAGCACATTAGTATTGTCATTGTGAGCATTCGAAATATGAGCATTTTCATCTTGGGACGTTAGCATTGCTACTGTCAGTCTTAGAATAGTTTTTTTAAGCATGTTCACATCGTCATATGAGCATGTTAGCATTGCCATTGTGAGCATGTTATCACTGTATTAGACAACATGTTTTTAGCATTTACCTCAAAGCACTTCTGTGAAGATTTTGTTATAGCAGCAGAGGAGGTGGTTATTTCCACTGCACATAATTAAGCAATAGCTCACGACAGGCCGTGGTATACAGGACTGTCTCAGAAAATTAGAATATTGTGATAAAGTTCTTTATTTTCTGTAATGCAATTAAAAAAACAAAAATGTCATACATTCTGGATTCATTACAAATCAACTGAAATATTGCAAGCCTTTTATTATTTTAATATTGCTGATTATGGCATACAGCTTAAGAAAACTCAAAAATCCTATCTCAAAAAATTAGAATAGTTCCTCAGACCAAGTAAAAAAAAAAGATTTATAACAGCAAAACACAATCAAACATTTGAAAATGTCCATTAATGCACTCAGTACTTGGTTGGGAATCCTTTTGCACGGATTACTGCATCAATGCGGCGTGGCATGGAGGCAATCAGCCTGTGGCATTGCTGAGGTGTTATGGATGCCCAGGATGCTTCAATAGCGGCCTTTAGCTCATTAGCATTGTTGGGTCTGGTGTCTTTCAGCTTCTTCTTCACAATACCCCACATATTCTCTATGGGGTTCAGGTCAGGGGAATTTGCAGGCCAATCGAGGACAGTAATGCCATGGTCAGTACACCAGTTACTGGTGGTTTTGGCACTGTGGGCAGGTGCCAGATCATGCTGGAAAATGAATTCCTCATCTCCATAGAGCTTTTCAGCAGACGGAAGCATGTAGTGCTCTAAAATCTCTTGGTACACAGCTGCATTTACTCTGGGCTTGATGAAACACAGTGGACCAACACCAGCAGCTGACATGGCACACTGGATTTCAAGCAACTTGGATTTTGCTCCTCTCCAGCCTTTCTCCAGACTCTGGCGCCTTGACTTCCAAATGAAATACAAAACTTGCTTTCGTCTGAAAAGAGGACTTTGGACCACTGTGCAACTGTCCAGTGCTTCTTTTCCTTAGCCCAAGTCAGACGCCTCTTCCGTTGTCTTGAGTTCAGAAGTGGCTTGACCATGGGAATACGGCTATTGTAGCCCATTTCCCGGACACGTCTGTGAACAGTGACTTTTGATACCTGGACTCCAGCTTCAGTCCACTGTCTTTGAAGCTCCCCCAAATTCTGGAAGCGACTCTTCTTCACAATGCTGTTAAGGCTGCGGTCATCTCTCTTGGTTGTGCAGCGTTTCCTGCCACATTTCCCCCTTCCAACAGACTTTTTGTGGATGTGCTTTGAAACTGCACTCTGTGAACAGCTTGCTCTTTGAGAAATTTCTTTTTGTGTCTTACCCTCCTGATGGAGGGTGTCAATGACGGTCCTCTGGACAGCAGTCAGATCAGCAGTCTTCCCCATACTTGTGATTTAGTTTACTGAACCAAGCTGAGTGTTTTTCAAGGCTCAGGAAACCCTTGCAGGTGTTTCGAGTTAATTAGACGATTCAAGTGATTCGTTGAACACCCTACTAGTATACTTTTTCATGATATTCTAATATTTAGAGATAGGATATTTGAGTTTTCTTAAGCTGTATGCCATAATCAGCAATATTAAAATAATAAAAGGCTTGCAATATTTCAATTGATTTGTAATGAATCCAGAATGTATGACATTTTTGTTTCTTTAATTGCATTACAGAAAATAAAGAACTTTATCACAATATTCTAATTTTCTGAGACAGTCCTGTATGGTCATTCAGCCCAGCCTCACGGCATTTCGTGTTATAGTCACGAAATTAATTTAATCTATTGATTTGTGTTCACCAACACGATTTTTGCATTTTTTTCGTGTCACACAGAACGATTTTAAAAGCAATGTATTTCTATTGGTAGCATGTTTCGTGTGCATCACGTCTTTTTGTCCGGTCGGGTCTTGGAATACCAGAAGCTGTGTGGTTCATAAAAACATATTCTTACTCAATATCTTACCTTAAGCCTAACCCTATCCCTTTTATTTTAAATTGTATAATGTCTGATATTTTGGCCGTCCGCGAGGAAAATAAATGTGGCTCAGAGCCTCAGAACACTGAAATCTGTATTTTTAGTCATATTTTTCTAATTTGTTATTATTTGGTGCAGGCACAAAACATGTTGTTACCAATATAAATACATTGCTTCTAAAATCGTTCTGTGTCAGAATACTGAAATCTGTATTTTTTTTTATCTGTTTTTCCTTCTAATTTGTTATCATTTACATTGTTTTTAAAATCGTTCTGTGGGACACGAAAAAAGTGGCGAAATCCTGTTGGTGAACACGAATCAATAGATTAACAATGGTGCTTTTTGAGGTCTCCATATTAAGTTGAATAATTAAAATGAAGGTTAATATAATCAAATATAATCTTGTATAACCCACAATGAAAATGCATTATATTTCATGTTTTATCACCACGGTATATACAAAGTGTAAGTGGTTTGGAAAGTTGAGTTTAAGGCCTATTAAAGTTTATGGGTATCACTGTTTAGCAGAGGGGAGACAGTTGTCTTCATGTAACAGTTGTAAATATGCAGTGGGGTTTATTTGTAAATCATTTTGTATAATCACACAAATTCTGTGTTTTATATTAAGTAATTCTGTGTTCTTCATTTTATTGAATGTTCAATACCTGACAAGGTCGGAGATCAGTGGGCGGAACATCTGAAGTGTGGTCACTGTGCTCAGGAGATTATTATTGTGAGGACTTCCCCCCCCCTGTATATTTTGTCCCTCACGTTTCCTCTTCCCTTTTTGTAAATGTTCCACGAGAGAGGAGTCACTGTGAGGGAAACCTAATGTAAAACTGATCATTATATCTGTTGTCAGATTGTCAGTAATAAAACGGAGATCGTCAAAACTGTATGCTGGCTCGGTTCATCCATGAATAACGCAAAACACAACGCAAAACAGAGACCGCTTAACGACACCGGTTACATTCACTCACAGCAGGCTGTGCACAGGAGGCCCCTGACTCAATGGGAAAGTACTGGAGCCCCAAAATGTGTTTAGGCCATACCATAGGAGAATATGTCTGCACATGTCCCGTCCTGCACACCAGAGGCCATGACCTTTTCCCACATATATGGGTATGAAGGAGGTGTCTTTGTTTTTGTTGTCCCTGTGTGAGCATAACAGCACTGGTTGAGAGGGAGAAAGCTCCAGAGCGGGGTTTCTCCCCTGGTAAATTCTCTCAAATTGTTTTTTACTAAAACCAACTGAAGTGGACAGTTGAAGTTATACTTTAAAATGTACAACTGAAGTGGCCAGTTGAAGTTAGAGTTTAAATGTCACAACTGAAGTGGGCCAGTAGAAGTTAGACTTTAAATGTCACAACTGAAGTAGGCAGTTGAAGTTAGAATTTAAATGTCACAACTGAAGTGGGCAGTTGAAGTTAGAATTTAAATGTCACAACTGAAGTGGGCCAGTTGAAGTTAGAATTGAAATGTCAAAACTGAAGTGGGCAGTTGAAGTTATACTTTAAATGTTACAACTGAAGTGGCAAGTTGAAGTTTAATGTCACAACTGAAGTGGGACAGTTGAAGTTAGAATTTAAATGTCACAACTGATGTGGGCCAGTTGAAGTTAGAATTTAAATGTTACGACTGAAGTGGGCCAGTTGAAGTTAGAATTTAAATGTTACAACTGAAGTGGGCCAGTTGAAGTTAGAATTTAAATTTTATAACTGAAGTGGGCCAGTTGAAGTTAGAATTTAAATGTCACAACTGAAGTAGGCCAGTTGAAGTTAAGGCCCTGACACACCAGGCCGAAATCGGCCGTTTTCGTGAGTCGGACGACGAAGCGTGCCCTGTCGCCCAAACTCAATTTGGCGTGTCCCGCACCGTCGGCCGTGACACGCCTTATTTGGCCTTTCATGGCCGACGCACGGCCGATTCAACATGTTGAATCGGCCGTGCGTCGGCCACAGGCAGTCAGCCAAAGAAATCACTCTGATTGGCTGTTCGGCTAGCGAATCAGTGCAAGAGAAGCGAAACGGTTGCTTGAGAATATCTTCCACAAGCAACACTCCAATGGCCCATAGCTCCAGTACCGCACGAAACATGTTTTTGATGGACGAGAGTGAAAATGGAACGCACACGCTATTTGTTGTTTGTTTATATCACGTAGTCTGTTCTTCCTCTCTGTCTTCCGGTTGTTGCCTCTTTTGAATGACGAATACACACTACTGCCGCCTGCTGGTAAGGAGAGTTATTGCCACTCACACATGCGCAGTTTGTACGTGCTCGGCTGAAGTCTTTGCGGTGTGTTCCAGTGCGACACATGGCCAAGACGCAGAAGAACACGGTGACGTAACAATCGGCGTTGGCATCGGCGAGTTCTCTGGTGACTGCTTGGTGTGTCAGGACCTTTCGAATTGAAATGCCACAACTGAAGTGGGCAGTTGAAGTTAGAATTTAAATGTCACAACTGAAGTGGGCCAGTTGAAGTTAGACTTTAAATGTCACAACTGAAGTTGGCAATTGAAGTTATACTTTAAATGCTACAACTGAAGTGGGCAGTTGAAGTTAGAATTTAAATGTCACAACTGAAGTGGGCAGTTGAAGTTAGAATTTAAATGTCACAACTGAAGTGGGCCAGTTGAAGTTAGAATTTAAATGTCACAACTGAAGTGGGCCAGTTGAAGTTAGAATTTAAATGTCACAACTGAAGTGGGCAGTTGAAGTTATACTTTAAATATTACAACTGAAGTGGCCAGTTCAAGTTTAATGTCACAACTGAAGTGGGACAGTTGAAGTTAGAATTTAAATGTTACAACTGAAGTGGGCCAGTTGAAGTTAGAATTTAAATGTTACGACTGAAGTGGGCCAGTTGAAGTTAGAATTTAAATGTTACAACTGAAGTGGGCCAGTTGAAGTTAGAATTTAAATGTCACAACTGAAGTGGGCCAGTTGAAGTTAGAATTTAAATGTCACAACTGAAGTGGGCCAGTTGAAGTTAGAATGTAAATGTCACAACTGAAGTGGGCAGTTTAAGTTATACTTTAAATGTTACAACTGAAGTAGCCAGTTGAAGTTTAATGTCACAACTGAAGTGGGACAGTTGAAGTTAGAATTTAAATGTTACAACTGAAGTGGGCCAGTTGAAGTTAGAATTTAAATGTTACGACTGAAGTGGGCCAGTTGAAGTTAGAATTTAAATGTTACGACTGAAGTGGGCCAGTTGAAGTTAGAATTTAAATGTCACAACTGAAGTGGGCCAGTTGAAGTTAGAATTTAAATGTCACAACTGAAGTGGGCAGTTGAAGTTAGCATGTAAATGTCACACACAACTGAAGTGGGCCAGTTGAAGAGATTCTAATGTATTTGATTTCACACCCGGTAATCCATGAGGATTTTCCTCTGAATTCCACGGGAAGAGGTTTTTAATACAACTGAAGAGGGATAGTTGAAGAGAGAGTGACAAAATAAAATAAGAAATGTAAAACTGTGAATTGAGGTT
Source organism: Notothenia rossii (assembly GCF_949606895.1). NCBI lineage: Eukaryota > Metazoa > Chordata > Actinopteri > Perciformes > Nototheniidae > Notothenia > Notothenia rossii. The sequence continues at coordinate 50,371,272 of NC_136907.1, read as the reverse complement.
TCATATTATTAATTGACCACAGAATGATGTGTTTTGTATGATTGTCATATTGCAACGAGAGAAGGTAAAAACCCTGTAAAAGTGTGGACCATTTTCTTCAAATAAAATCATCCTACCTTTTTGGATTGGGGTAACTCTCTCATCTCCAGCTTAAAAAGTAAGATTGCACAACTGCAACACTCTCACTTAGGGCCACACCTCATTACTGATACCAACATCCTTTAGTGTGTCGTCTGAATTGAAACAGCAGTTAATTTAACCTGGTTCTTCGGGAGTTAATAGAGGTGAGATCTTGCTGACCTCGGTTGATCTGAGCCGAGCAGTAAACTTACATAGACTCAATAGCTTCTGTTAGGTCAATTAGTAGGTCTGAGTAATTGCCGGAATAAATTACCAGGCCCCCCGACTCCAACATGCTCTAGGTAGGACAGTGGTTCCCAACCTGGGGGGGGCGCAGCGCTATTGCAGGGGGGGGGGAGGGGGGGCACGTGAAGCTTGGGAAGAAGTTGTAAACAAAATTGTTTGCTCGTAAAATCAATAAAATTTACACATTTTTAACACAACCGGCAGTTAAAAGAAAAGTGGAAAACCCCACGACAAGCCTTTCAGCTCCACAGAATCAGCCCCTGCAAAAACAGGGCTGGAAAGAGCAAATAGAGCGAAATGAGGCATGGCTAAAATGGAGGATCTGTTTGGTGTTTTGAAAAAAAAACTATTTATATACTTTATATAGGTATGGCCCTACAATATATTGTTCAAATAGAGCATGATAGGTCCACTTTAAGTAAAAGTAGTATACTGCAGGGTAGCTTGTGAATTTACTCCAGGTGTAACTAAAGTCTGATTTAAGAGTTGATTATATTTCACATCATTCATCCACATGTAACTAATAACTAAAGGTATTAAATAAATGTAGTGGAGTAAAAGTACACCATTTACCTCTGGACTGTAGAGGAGCAGAATTACAAAGAAGCAAAAGTAGAAATACTTAAGTACCTCAATATAAGTACAGTACTTGAGTAAATCTACTTACTACCACCACTACAGCTATGTTATGTGTGCTAGCAGCCCATAATCCACACTATACATAAAATGAATCCATGTGAATTCTGTTTCTAATTTGTTTAGTTTTTCCCCTAAAAAAGAACAAAAATAACCTATAAAAATACTGTTAAAGAACCGGATCGATAAGCAGTACTTGTAATTGTTTCAATCAGGCCTCATTATTTCACAGTGGCACAGGATCATCTGCCAATACAAGCACTTTTGTTCATGTTCAATCCATAATAATATATACAATTATGGTTGGATCTTTTATGTCTTGTTATTATTAGCAGAGAAAATGTAATGTTTGTACAACTATATACAATTAATTCTACCAATCTCGGTGGGATTGGTAGAATTACACAAGGGGGGCCTGCCTGAAAAAGGTTGGGAACCACTGCTCTAGGAGGAGATTCAGGTGATAAGGTGTGTGTGTTTGTGGGGGGGGGGGGGTACTTTGGTTAGTTATTGGCTAATGGTTACACAAGCCAAAAAATCGTTATGACATCATAAAGTGGCCAAAATCTGATCAGCTCATTTTCAGACAGGTTTTTATATAAATGGATCAGGACAAAAAGAGAGAGAATATTTTTTTCCTGAAACTTTCAGAATCTCTTTACACAGAGGGGACACATGTTGATGTAGAAGAGACATGAAGAAGAGGGGACACATGTTTATGTTGACCTTTAAGACTTCACCTTTTTTCGCTTATCTTTTTTGTAGCCTATATTTAGTGTCATTGCTGAATCATACACACTTTCTCCAGCAATACATCCGTGTTTAGGTTTTCTTAACCAATCATGCGTCTGCTTCAACATACAGGTTGTTCATTCATTGCTGTTGTACTATTTTGTTTATTTTCAGGGTAGTGTTCATCAATCTTGCATAATGCAATTTGATATTTGAAAGAATCAACATTCACATATGGGTGGGTAGTGTTTGAACATTATCTAAACTATTTACTCAGGATTATCATCACAGCAAACATATCAGACCGTAAAATGTATTTACAAAAACTGGAATGAACCCAAACAGTGTGAACAGATGTCAGTAGAACATGTCAACAGATGATGGAGTTGTATTGTAGTTACTGCTGAACATTATTTAAAAGGTATTAAAATATTAAATTAATAATCTCAGAAGCAAAATACTGTTAGGAGAAAGTAGTAAAAACGTTAACTGAAATTATTATTATTTTTTTTTTTGTAATCGACAGCAATTTCGGACCTCTTGTAATAGGTGCACATACTTGTTAAAAATAATTCTGCGCTTAAAGTTGGAATAGCTAAATTGATTAAAATTAAACTATACTGCATATCTTCCCAGACATAAAGCTAAATTGATAGTACGGAAGGAACAACCCATAATTTAAAAAAGAAATCTCAGAATTTCCCACCCATTTCTTATTAAAATGGCTCCCTCTCCATTTACACAGGGGTGTCTGGAGGGTGATACTTCAAACTCAACCAAGATTTCATGCATCCTTTAAAAAATCCCTATAATAGGCATTAAAACTAACAAGCATATTTAAAGAAGATATGAATACCTAAAACATCTTCCGAGCAATTTCTCCACTTCAATGGAGTTGAGCGTTGAAGGAAATATGTACTTCTCAGTTAGTTAGTATAGACATAAAAATACATTAATAGCATTTTATATTTAATCCAGATGATTTAGATAACAGATTTAAATAAAGTATGAAACCATCTCAAAAACTAAACTTTACTATGCTTTTTTGTATGAGGAAGGGAATAAGAGCGTGAATCATAACAGCAACTTTTTACTTTTTCACGTTAAAATGTCTCATTCTTTAAAAAAAATGCACAATCAACTGAAACAAGTTCTGAAAACATGAGTTTCCTGTGAGAAAGTGTGCACACTACATACCTATTTTTGTACACTTTCCTTGAATAATCCCATGATGAATTATTAGTCATGTGCTCAGCAGGACCTGACTGTCTTGTACTGTAGTCTCCTACATCCGTGACCTCCTGACAAGCATTTCTCCTAATCAGGTCACTTAGTATATTTTTAGATATCCATCTACTGCACCACTCTCTAAACTCTCAGGTGAAACTCAGCAGCTGCAGGGAAGAAGGTTTCTCAGTTAGGAGCCCGCTAGTTTGTGTCTGCCTGCAATAAATGCAGACCCGGCGTCATGGGCGGGCCTAATATTTATTTTTGTATTAGTTTAATATAATTTTTTTATTTTGCTAGGAAATTATGAATGAAAGGCTGCGCGCAAGACTGGTTTTTCGCTGGGTTGAGTCGTGTGGGTTTTTGAGTGAGATGCGGCACAGCAGCCTGTCAGTTAGTTTACTCTTGCTAGGTTAGTGGTTCACGAAAGGAATATGGCAACTCAGCGCCAGATGCAGGCACATTAGAAGAAATCAGTTACGTTACCAACGAGCAAGCAAGTCAGCTGACAATCAATTATATTTTGAAGAGAAATTGACTCTCAAGCCGGCTCTCTCACAAACTCCGGTTCTGTGCGCAAGCAGACCGCTGCACATGCTCTCTGCCAGGGCCGTTTCTTCCTATAGGCGGACTATGCGGGGGCATAGGGCCCCGCGGCCACTAGGGGGCCCCCAAACTGAAAGTATTTATATATTTTTTTTATTTTATTCATCCGAAAAACAAAAAAAGTTTAATTCATACACACAAAGATGAACAAAATTAGTAGAAGCGGGAGGGCTGAAACATAGCTTGTGGAAAGTAGCCCTCCCGTGCATCCTAATACAGCGGCATTATTGCGTCAAAAACGTATAGAAAGGAAGGAGTATAAAGAAAACAGGAGAAAAAATTAAATAAAAGTTAGGGGAGGAAATCAATAAATGCATATATATATATATATATATACGAAAACCTGATAGAGGGTCATTTTCTGCACATGTCAATAGCAGTTTCAACTATCGTTTTTTGGAAATTAAAATACTATATATCAATATATACATAGGTGTATATATATACACATGTACTTGGCAAATTAATAATAATAATAATAATATATGCATAATTGCATATAAACATTGTGAACACTTACTTTCAAGTGACTTTTTACATTCATATGTTCACGCTGTGGTTTGGAACTGCTTTTGAATGTTATTAGGCATTTTCTTATGGAAAATGTTGTGCATAATCAGTACTGTTTTAAGCTGTACTATCTCAACACATTTTAATAGATTGAGTTTTTTAAAATATGTGAGTTGTGTTTTCATATTTAACAACACTACTTTTTTTTGGGATGTTATTATTTTTTGTAGATTTGTTGAGTAGGCTACGTGTTTCCCCATATTTCGGAGCAGTAGTAAAGGTAAGGGAGAAATAGACTGTTATAAAGAGTATCTTTTCTTCAAGAATGTTCTTAGTCTGATACAAAATACCTATTGTTTTTGACAGTTTAGTCTGAACATAATTTATATGGTGCTTCCAATTGAGTTTTTCGTCAACAAGCAGTCCTAAAAATGTACATGCACCAACTTTTTCTATCTCTGTATTCCAAATCCGTATAATGCAGTCATTTCTACCCTCATACTTTGTATTGAATAACATTACATTTGTTTTGGCCACATTAAGGGATAATTTATTAACTGCAAACCAGTTACATAGTATTTTTAATTCTGCATTCACAATTTTAACAAGATCGGCAAGATTATTATGGGAGCAGAGAATTCAAAGTTCAGGTTCAGCCTCAATATATTTGGGGAGAATTAAAATGAGCCGTCTTTATTTGTAGACAGCCAAGCCCCCTCCTGTGTTCGCAGTGGCGTTTTTATATGTACAAAAGTGGTGGGGCATAAAAAACGTAGATGTCTATATATAAGCTTCTGCAGTGAGGGTCATGGCTGGTGAGGCACTGGGACTGACTCTTCAGGTTTACAAATATTATATTTTGACCTAAATCAAATATTAAATTATTTTGAAAAGCTTTTTTTGTTTGATGCTTTTATTAATTTTAAACAGACAGTTCAACAAAAGGATACCCAAAAAATTGTATTTTATCATTTAAATATTGAATTGTTCTCTCTTAGTAAGATCCCATTTTCAATAAAATTGCGGTCTTACCTTGACTTGAAGATGAAGTCCATTTGCCTATCCTTCTGGACAAAAATCTCTATTACTTTTTTGTAGTTTCAAAAGTCTCTCATAAATCTAATCGATAGATTTATGATTAGAAAATTATAAAAGTAGGGTAGACATGTGGATATTATCCGGCTGAACAAAACGTGCATTTATCTAACAGGTACGTTTCCCACAGATCTTATTTTGAGCTATTTTCTAAAATCCCATGGAGAAATATCATTGCTTTTTTGTGGAGGGAAGCCATGCGCAGCTTACTTCCTGGTTTTAGGACGCTTCTCTCTCTCCTCTTCACACACCACACTTTTCGCGGCACACATACTTACAGCCAATCAGCTCTGAATTATGTGAGATGACGTATGGTGGGGATGGCACCTCAGTGCCCCTATGGTCATTATTTTTTTGCCACACACATTAAATAGAGCAATACTCTGAGCATGCGCAGTGTAGTTTTTATAGTCACCGTTCACTTAGACAGGGAGAGGGAGGGGCATGATCGGGTTTTGTCCCACATGGCTCTAAACAGCTCAATAGGCACACACTGTAGACACTAATTAGAAGAACACAGACTAAAACAGCAATGTACATACGAATCAGATGATTAAACATGATCTTAAAATATATTTCATATATTTTGTTATTTATTTTTTGCATTTTTTTGTAATCATTATTGGTAATACTTTCTGCTGACACTAGGTGGGGCTGTGCCCCACCTGCCCCTAATGACCAGTTGCCACTGTGTGTTCGGTGAAGCATTATATGCTTACCAATTCAATGTAGGATATAAACACGACTAAACTGCAATGATAGCAAAGCTGTGGCTTGGGTTTTTGGGGTAATAAAGTCCAAATCATCGTTGGGCTGAACATTGTTGAGAAAATGCTGCATCCCTTGCATTTATTGACATAGAGGAGCCTTATTGTTTACCTTTTTAATATCATTTTTTTGTAATTTTCAATTGCTTGGTTTTCGTGAAATTAGCCTGTTTTCCTATTAAAGTGTAACAGATTGATGCATCTCCACAGATCATCTTAAAGGCTTCGGAATCCCCCCCATTGTAGTTAAAAAAAACTGTCAAAACTAGGGCCCCCAAACAGCATCTTGCATAGGGCCCCCAAAAAGCTAGAAACGTCCCTGCTCTCCACCGTAGTCCCATTGAAGGCGATGGGGGCGTGTCCCTCTCTCTGCTGCTTCCTGTAATCCACAATCAGCTCCTTTGTTTTGCTGACGTTGAGATGGAGATTGTTATCCTGGCACCAAGATGTCAGGTTTTCGACCTCCTCTCCGTACGCCGTCTCGTCGCCGTCTGTGATCTGGCCGATGACGGTCGTGTCGTCAGCAAACTTCACGATGGTGCTGGAGCTGTGTGTGGCCACGTAGTTGTGTGTGAACAGGGAGTAGAGGAGAGGGCTGAGCATGCAGCTTTGAGGGGCTCCGGTGTTGAGGATCAGGGTGGAGGATGTGATGTTTCCCACCCGCACTGCCTGGGGTCTGCCCGTCAGGAAGTTCAGGATCCAGTCACAGAGGGTGCTGTTGAGCCCGAGATCTCTGAGCTTGATGGCCAGCTTGGAGGGCACAATGGTATTGAATGCTGAACTGTAATCAATGAACAGCATTCTCACATACAGTATGTGTTCCTCTGGTCCAGGTGTGAGACGGCAGTGTGGATGGGGAGGGCTATGTCAGGTGTCGTCTGTGGACCTGTTTGCTCTGTAGGGGATCCAGAGAGTGAGGAGGTGATGAAGGTTTTGACTAACCGCTCAAAGCACTTCATTATGATGGAGGTGAGTGCTACTGGGCGGTAGTCATTGAGGCTGGTGATTTTTGTCTTTTTGGGGACAGGAACGATTGTGGAGTGTTTAAAACAAGTGGGGACTACATCAGGGACCTGTTGAAGATGTTAAACTACATTACATGTCACTTGTTAGACGCTTTTATCCAAAGCGACTTACATACTCAACACTGTGGGCAATCCCCACAGGAGCCATTTGGGGTGAAGTGTCTTGCCCAGGGACACAACGACATGCTGACTTCAGTGGGGTTTGAACCTGTGACCATCTGATCCCCATACCAAGGCTCTATCTACTGAGCCACACGCCTCCGTAGATGTCTGTGAACACCTCTGCCAGCTGAACTGCACACACCCTGAGAACACGGCCAGGGATGCCATCAGGTCCAGGAGCCTTGTGTGGGTTAACCCTTTTAAAGGATTTACACACATCTGCCCTGTTTAAAACAAAAGGGCAGGGCTCCTGGCCCTTCTCTGCACCCCCAGCCTGGCTGCTCTCAAATCGTATCAGTCGAACGGACACGTTTCTGGTGCCTATTGCGTCTGGACGGAAGACTTTTTTGATAACGATTTCGGTGCATTTCCGTTATTGTCCTCGTGTGGCTGCAGCCTTATTTGGCAACCAATGGAGAAGGCCCCTGTTGGCCATTAGAAGAAATGCAGTTTTCAGCCACTTAATGACTTTTATCATCCTCTGACTTCTCTTACAGCACCACCAGGTGAAAAGCGTTTTATTTATCCAGCAAAATATGTCAACATAATAACAAATCTGACTGTTTTCATACACTGTTTGTGAGGATCTGCAGTACTTCCTCGTTCTTTTCCCCTTTGTTTTGTGTTTATTATTGTCTGTCTGTCTGTGTGTCTGTCTTCCTGGCTGGGCGTGGCTGACCCACTTCTGATTCGCGCCAACTCACCACCTCAGCTGCTGCTCATCTCACTGATTGCCACTACTCACCTGCACCTGCTTAAAACCCTGGTTCCCATCCTCAAACTTTGCCAGTTCTTCGTTTATTCTTCAGTGGTAAACTATCGTCCAGGCCTACTAGTATTTTTCCTAGTGATTTTTTGATGCTCCTTGTGAAAGGATATTCTTTCCTAATCCTGCTTGTTTTTCCTGTTCCAGATCCACATACACCAGCCGCTCTGCCTGCCACGTCCAGCCTCCCCTCCTGGTCAGCCCAGCTCCACGTCTCCCCTCTATGTGCTCTTCGTCAACTCCTTGCCAGTGACAAAATATAGCCCTTTTTTTTAACACTTCACCACTGTCTCAGTTTTAGTGCTTGCATAGCGGGTTCTCATCTCCAGTCACTTCTCGGGAAGCCTAACACTGTTTGTGCTAATACCTACACAAAATAGTGAACTACAATGTCACACTGTTTCACTTTGTGAAACCAGATGTCAACATTGACTTTGTTTTCGCAACTTCCCACTTCCCTGTAACCTCACTTCTGCTCTAATTGTAACCCAAAAAACCGAACTCTTGTTTGGTGGACGTTCTTTGGAAACTGTTCCAAAAATGCCCCAGAAATTACTTTTACCAATTCATTTTCATTAAATGCTGTGTCTATTCTTTGAGGTTACATAGATTTTCCAAATGTGCTAAAGACGTTCCTTGTTCCAGGATGACCCTTCCACTCTCTACTATTCCACACTCATTATTTTGACCAAAACGTGACAAAAGCCACCCAGTTAAGGCATTTCCGCGACTTTATGGATTATGCAGGAACCATGTGTAAAAAACATCCTGGTGGTTTGTCTCTACCATGGGTGTCGCCTGGGGTAGGCATCCGGACAAATTCTCCCTCAATAATATAATACATTAACCATACTTTACCTAGAGGACGGCAGAAATGCAATTTCCCGTGTTCAGTGAATGCAACAGAGGCAAGACACCACCAGACCAATCAGAGAGTTGCATGGAAATAAACGTGTTTTATTGGCTGACAGGTACGTACCTCTCCTCTGTGACAGTTAGCCGCGGACGCGGAGTTTCTGAAGATGGACAATAGACATTTTTTTAATAAAAAAGACGGTAATTCTCAAGTGGTGGCTCACACAACAACCCCAGAGCCACCACCTAAGCCAGGTGAACAAGGTATGTAAATATCAGTAAACTTACAAGTTATGCGAACATGTAAGCAAAGCATAAATTATAGCTACGTTGATGTTACTTTGAATCGCGCGGGTAAGCTAAACCGTTAGCAAGTAGCTATAGCTAGCCAGATATATTAAATAAACACTTTGTCATACAATCTAAATGTTGTGTTTTTTAGCGTAACCTGGTGATTTCAAAGAAAGCTCTCTGGGAAATGTTGACTTACTGTCAGTGTTCGACATGAAGCTAGAAGCTACCTTACTGATCCTGAGTCCTGTCATTTAAAGTGTTTCATAGTTAGCTTAGCTAAGCATCAACCTAGCACTGAAATATATGGATGTTATGTGACAGTATTTCTGAGAAAAAGTCAGCTGAAATGGTGGCATTGTTGCTACTGCTTAACAGCATTTTTTTAACGTATTTGCAGTAGTAAATGTGGCTTTTCACTGACGTTGCCATAACAGCACCTGAATTTAAATGTGCAACCTCTTTTTGTGACAGATTTTTGCATGAAATTATAATTCTTCTGATTGATATTTCCTATTGACAGCTAGTTTCTATGTGAACATTATGAGATGGACAGCCAGCTAACAAGCTTTTTATACAAATATTTCAGATCAAAGCTAATCCAGTGATGCTCCTGAAAGGGGGCAAGGGACACTTTGCTCCCAAATATTAAGCCTTGACCCCCATCTTAAAGTTGATATGATCAAAAAAGTATCTGCATTGTCGGAGGCCTTTTTTCCTCATTATCATGCCAAATTGTACAGCTTTCCTTAGTTTTGAATGCATAAAGATGACTATATTAGAGTATTAAGTGAAAATGACTATATTAGAGTGTGAAGCGAATATATTAAGTGAATTACTCAAACTGCATTTGTATAGGAATGATTCTGTCCTATTGGCAGATAACTACTCTTAACAGTGATATCTACAAGAGGTTTCCAATGTAAATGTAACTATTTTCAATTGGTTAGTATTACATTTTGTGACAGTGTGGTGACACTCATTTTAATGAAGACAAATTTGTGTATCTTGAAATTCATTTA
>NC_136907.1:50307137-50361012 GCF_949606895.1 Notothenia rossii | reverse complement strand
GGCTCTTTTTCTCCCTCCCCGAGGCAAGCGTTTGCTCCTGTAATTCAATGCAATCCCTCCCCGTTGAGGCAAGCACTGTAATTATCTCCGGTTAATCCACCAGCAGATGACAAACACCCACCTCTCCGCCTCTTCCAAGGAATGAGGGGACCGTGCGGCAGAGTTTCAGTTAGATTTTCTTTCGCCGGTCAACATGTCCGTTACAGTTTAAATCTTCCGGACAAAATTAGAAAAGTGCCGGTCAAAGGTCTTCTTTGTTATTTATTGAGCTTTAAAACAAATGAATAACAACTCTATATAATAATAAAATACACGGAGCCTCTCTTTTTCCTCCCTCTCTTCTGACAGCGTCAGTGTCTGTCTCATGCATCCAGTAATGAGTGACACGGCCGACAGTAAAAATAAACATATTTATAACTAGTTTAGGTAGTTTGAGAGGTAATTAAAATAGCTAAGGGTGATGATCTGACTTGAAGTGTGTGTTTTGCTCCGTTCACCGCTGCATCACAGCGGGAGGAGCTGCAGGTGAGCAGAGCTGCATGTCTCCGTCCTGTCAGATTAAACTTCACTCGCGTTTATGTCCATATCGAGAGAAACATAAATAATCTGAATTCAGTGTGCAGTTTACTTGACGCGGGGTGAGCAGCAGAGGTGGGGAGAGGCGGGGCTATTGCCTCATCATTATCACAAAATGATCGTATAGGTCCTACACACGGAGCCGTTGGACCCCCCAGAGCGTTGCGTATGCCGTTCTATCCACCTTGGGACCCGTTATCGTTACCGCAGTTGTTTACTGTCATATTTGGCCATCCTAGTGTGGCAGAACGGTCTATATGACACTAAACAGTAACGCAAACGACCGTTATCGTCCTTGTGTGGCCGGGGCCCAAGGCTATAGTTAAAGTACAAACAGAGACACAAAGGCAACAAGATGTCACTACCTGCTGAAGAAACAGACAACTCCCCAGAGACACAAGTCAGGTCCAGCTCTCGTGAACAAAGTTTAACACAAAAAGCCCTAGATTTGCAAGAAAATGAAGCTAAGAAAAATGAAAAAGCATTCAACAAAGCCTATGACTCTTGGAAACAGAAAGCAAGGGAGGTTAGAGTAAGACTGAAAGCGTTCTGCTCAGCTGAAGACCTTAATAGATGCATAGAGGACATAGAATCAAAACATGTCATAGTACAGCAACATTATGAGCCAATTCGACGCAACCATACCACTACTCCAGATATTGCCAAGAAAATTGATGCATGTGTCACTCTTACAGCCGAGATTCATGAATTACTCTGTAAACGGCAAGAGAATATAGATGAGGTTTTCAACAACCAACTTGAGAAGGAGAGAGTGAGGGCGGCGCTAAATAAGAATGAGTATGTCTCTTTCTTTGGAAACACGTGTCACGATTCTCATGTCATGTCACGTTTCTATGTCTTGGTTTGGGTATTTTTGCTGTTCTCTGTCATGTTTTCCTCCTGGGTTATTGTATGGTCCTTTTCCCTGTGTTTTTTTCCTGTCGTTAGGTTCCCTGGTGTGTCTAGTTACCTGATTGTGTTCACCTGTGGCCCTTGTGTTTCTCCTCCCCTGCCCGGCTGTTTCTCGTCTTGTGATTACCCCTCCCTTTATTTAGTCTTGTCTCTTACTGTGTTCAGTGTTGGTGCTTCTTTTGTATGTGACCCAGTTCACCGAAGAGTGTTTTGTTTGTCCAAGTGTATTTAAAGTCCTTGAAATAAAGGTATTGTCAAGTGTAATCTGCGTTTGGGTCCTACCTGCTTCACTCTTAGTATCAGAAAGCACCAACCAAGATTTTCCCAGGAGAACCAAAGCACTCAACACCAGTACTGAAATGGAAGAGCCCACCTCGGAGACATTTGTAACTTCAAACTCAAAACCATGGCCACCTTGTTTAGTTTGTATGGATGAAACACATAGTATTGCAAGGTGCCCAACCTTTGCAGCAAAGACTACAGGCGAGAAGAAAACTTTGATCCACGAAAATCACCTTTGCTTTGGGTGCTTAGGAAAGGGGCACATCTCCAAAGACTGCAAAAGGAGACATACCTGCAGCACATGCAGTCGACTTCACCCAACCTGCTTGCACATATAAATAGACAAAAGACCTGCGGAACCATCTGACAAATATCCTGCTGCCACAGGAGAACATACTAGTAAGGAGATCCACAAAGTTATGTCTCATGCACTGACACAGCATACTTCTGCCACCTCTAGCATTGTTCCAGTTCTGGTGTCGTCAACAACGGATCCTGATAGAGAATTTCTCACCTATGCTCTACTTACTGGACACACAAAGTGATTCAACCTTCATTTTGGAAGATTTAGTTACTGAACTAGATGTGGACGCTCAACCAGTGCAGCTGAAACTCAGTACAATGACAGCGGCTAACACAGTCATTGCAAGTAAGACTGCCTGCGGTCTTCAAGTTCGGGGACTCAACTCTGAAGCCTACGTCAAACTACAGCAGACCTACACACAAGATTTCATACCAGTTGAAAGGTCTCATATCCAGCCCTGCACATAACTTTTTTGCCCTGGTTCTCAAAGGAGCACCTGGAGATGTTGCTTGGTGCGCATCCTCTGCAGCAGGGAGCGCATGAAGCAGACCCTTCACGCGTCTTACCAGTTCTTATGCAACTCGCAAATATCTCTCTCTTCTCTCTTTTCTATCTCTCATGTCTCTCTGTCTCTCTCAACCTGCGCACCAGTTATGTGCAGCCCTGCTCATATCCCCACTAAAAGAACAGCACTCCAATGGCCCCATCTCAAACACTTAGCAAACAAGCTACCACCACTCCAAGACTGCGAGGTGGGACTACTAATTGGCTATGACTGCCCATCAGCGTTGGCTCCCTTGGAAGTCGTCACAGGAGGTGAAAATGAACCTTTCGCACAAAGAACCGTGCTCAGATGGAGCATCGTCGGCTCAGCTAATCCCCTCTTGGATAGACTGGGACATCAAAGCTTTGTACATGGAGTCACAGTGAAAGAGATGCCAACACCATCAGCCACCGATGAGCTGAAAGTCCTGGAATCAGACTTCAACAAAAAAGTATGTGTCCCAAGATGACGTTCGCTTCATACAACTAGGCCTGTCGCGATAATCGATAAATTGACTTATCGTACGATAAATAAAAATGGACTCGATAACTTTTCTGAGCTCGATAAATTGCCGTTTACATAAAGATGTGACCAGAATTTTAGCCTGGAGCGCTGTGGCTGCCAGGCGCGCTGCGAGGGGCGGGGCTGACACACAGCCAGGTCAGGACACTCCGCGTGCACGTGCAGCAGCGTAGCAGCCAAATTAATAATATAGCGACAAGCGGGAGACAACGTGTGACTTACTCGCGGGGAATTTAAAGTGAAATGGAATTGGTTACAAAACCTAACTACACATCTCGATTCTCCGGTGTGGCAGTATTTTGGATTCAAACCAAATCAACGAGGCGAACCTACGGACTTAAATGAGCCGGGCGGTGTGTCGCATTGGTTTAAAAAAGGTAGCGACAAAAGCAGGCAATACCACGCATTTTAAACCACCTAAAACACAACCACCCCATTCCGTTTTCCCAGCTGGGAGCAAACACGGCAGCTGGAGATGGAGAGACCCCGCCCGACAATGCAAACATGTTGGTGTTCCTTGCTCGAAAACTTAGAAAAACAGATTTGGATATGGCCTGTTGAGGCATCTGGGTCTTTGACAGTGGACTGTACACTTGATTGTTGTTTTAAGGAGGTTTTTTTTGCTTGTGAGATAATGTGTGCTCATATTTATTTATTTATTTATTTATTTATTTATTTATATATATGAGAGAGAGAGCTCTGTTTTCCAGCCTGACTCTAATTAATTTATTGTTTTGGTTGTGTGTGATTTAATTAATTTATTATAATTTAATTAATTTGTTTTATTTATTATATACAATTTATATCTTTTAATATTATTTCACATTTCTTTTGCAATGTTGAATGTTCAATAAAAAGTTATGTTTGAAAGGATGTACTTGAATTATTATTATATATTATCATTATGTCTAAAATGGTCTTAAAACGGTGCCGACAATATTATCGTTTATCGCAATAATTTCCAGAAAAATGTATCGTCCAACACAATTAATTATCGTGACAGGCCTACATACAACTCCTTAGTGACAACATTAGACAGAAGGAAGACGGACACTACGAGATGCCTCTCCCTTTCAAGGACATTAGTCCACCATCACTACCAAACAATAAGAAGCTGGCGACTATCCGGCTACAACACCTTAAGAAAAGGTTAAAATCCAACAAACACTATTACGATCATTATACTGCCTTCATGAAGGAAATAATCAGCAAGGGTGATGCAGAGCTAGCGTCCACAGCTTCCGAAGGGGAGACAGTTTGGTACATTCCTCATCACGGGGTATATCACCCCAAGAAGCCAGGCAAACTAAGAGTTGTTTTTGACTGTTCAGCAAAGTTTTGCGGTATCTCTCTAAACGATACTCTACTAACAGGTCCCCGACCTAATCAACTCACTGGTGGGAGTCCTTTGCCGCTTTAGAAGGGAAGCAGTGGCAGTGATCTGTGACATCGAAAGGATGTTTCATCAATTCCATGTCTCACCTGAAGCCCGCAATTACCTGAGGTTCCTCTGGTCGGAGAACGGACAGCTGGAAACAGAACCGCAAGAGTATAGACTGACAGTCCACCTCTTTGGTGCCTCCACATCCCCTGGATGTGCCAACTTTGGACTGAAATACCTGGCTCAGCACCACAAAAGTGACTATCCGTTAGCATCAGCTTTCATTGAGAATAACTTTTATGTTGACGATGGGTTAACCAGTGTTCCATCAGTCGAAGAGGCAAAATAACTGATTGTCCAAGCTCAGGAGCTATGTAAAAACGCAGGCTTACCTCTTCACAACGGCGGGGCATGTGTTCATCCGACACGATGCGCACAGAGGCCCCCTGCAGCCCCCTTACGATGGGCCTTTCCGGGTCTTTGAACACGGGACAAGCACTTGGTGGTTGACCTGGGTGGCAGGGCCGAGCACATCTCGGTGGACCGGGTGAAGGCTGCTCACCTGGACTTGGACCAGCTGGTAGTGCTGGCTTGACCTCCACGACGGGGGCGCCCCCCAACCTCCACGACGGGGGCGCCCCCCGGCCTCGACCCCTGTCACAGAATTGGGGCCTGCGGTTCCGGTCCCATCTCTTCCAGCGGCCGCCCCTTCAGAGGCCGCCTCCCTGGCTCCCGTTCTTCGGAGTCGGGGTGGTCGGCTTGTCGTTCCTCCCCGTCGCACAGACTTTGTGTATGAGTGAATTCTGGGGGGGCTTGTGTGGTGACAGTTACGGGACATAATTCACTGAGTCATATAGTGTGTGTTGCACCACGGACGAGTTAGTGAGTGCACCGGTGTTGTTGTTAGTCTATCTTGACATGAGTAGCGAGCAGATGTACGTCCCTTGTCTTTATACGAATGGATAATAAAGTGTGGAGTTCCATACTGAGCACACCGCCTCTGACTCCCTTTCATCGGCTCTACAACCTCAAACATTAAAACAAATTCAGAGTTACGTGTTTCTGTACTTCCTCTAAGAAGAAAGGACAGTAAAAGAAGAGCTCTGTGGCTTCAGGCTTGATCGCCGTTCAAATGACAGCGTTGGTTTCTCCAAAAGTGGGTGGGGCTGTAAAGTGACGTAGATTTTACTCTCATCTATTATTCAAAACCATTCTATTTATTCTAACGTAAATTACATGCCAGTGTTTTATCTTTTTATTTAGCGATTTGTTTTTGCAAGTTTCACTGGGAATAATGGCTTGATTTTGTTCTCAGCTGTGGACTTTGACAGAGGATTTCTAAAAAAATACACAGTAAAAGTACTTCAATGTATTGTTAGTAGTAGGCTAATACAAAGTCAAACAGTATCAATTTCATTAAGGACTAATGGTAACATTTTATTTGTATCATTCATCAAAGATAGCAGAAAACATGCATTATGTACTATGGAGGGGACTCTGATAGAGGATACAAAGTACACAGTAAAAGTACTTCCTTTTATTTCTGGTAGCAGTCAACTAGTACCGAGTCTACCAGTATCAGCTTTATTCAGAACCAGTGGCGGCGCCAGAGTATTTTTGTTGGGTAATCTATGTTAGGGATAACCCATACAGTGGTGGGGCTCAAGTCAGTATTTGTAATGTAATTACATACACGCTATATCGCACCCCTTGACAGTGAAACGCCACGCGTGAGGCTTTTATTAGCTTTTATTAGTCTCCTTTTATCAGCTAAATTACATTGAGAGCAACAGGTGTGAGTTAAACAATACAATAGCCTATTCTCAGGGCTCGACATTAAGGACTGCCCGATGGCCCGGGGCCATCTAGTATTTAGCTCGGGCCATGAAGCCTCACCTGCTGGTTGCCCGATCGGGCAATCTATTATGCCAGTATCATGCAGCTCGCGGATCCAGTAATGAGTGACCCGACAGTAAAACTAAACATATCTATAACTAGTTTAGGTAGGTTGAGAGGTAATTAAAATAGCTACGTGTGATATTCTAACCTGAAGTGTGTGTTTTGTCCGCTCACTGCTGCATGTGATCATGCAGCGCTGCGTGTCGACTCGTCAGCAGCAGCTGATCTCTCTCTCCTTTCAGATTAGACTTCACTCGTGTTTATGTCCATATCGATCAGATCTAGCTAGTTCTAGCTAATGATATGACTACTTGCTTATTAAAAGACACCTAAACAATAAGTGTCGCTATGCAACTGGGTGGGGCCTCAAAGTATAGCGCAGCATTATGCATTTGTTTACATGCCCAACGGAACCCCGAGGCATTACCAACAGATCAACGCACAATCAACCCATACAGGACATCTCTTTCTCCCAATTAAGTGTTAGACATTAGAATTGACTATTCTTGTCTGTCACATAAGTGGTGCAACTGAAGCGGTATTGCGCTAAAGGGAAATGGTTTTGACCAAAGAGATTTAGATTTTCCGGATAACGGGAACTCTGACTTCGCCATTTTGTGTGCTTCGCGGATGCGCTCGGCTCCTCTCGACTGCTGCTCGGTCAGCTTCCGGATGAGGAAGCATTCATTCGACCAACTTACAGTAGATAACATTACAATTTCTTTTAGAAAGGGCCATAATAGTGTAAATAATGTTTATTTTGGCAGTTACAACTGAATGTAATGTTTTCTACTTTTTTACATCTGGGAAGGCATTTGCCTTCATCAGATGGAAAGTGTCTTGAAAAACAACTTAAGTATTTCTTATAGCTATGCAGGGCATGCAAGCGAAAACAAACACAAACAAGAACAAACAAACTTGAAATTGTTCAATATAATATTGTGGTGGTTCATCTTATAATTCAGTCTAGAGAATGCACCAGACAGCATCTAAGACCTGCAAAAATCTTTTCTTTTCTAGGGGGAGGCCCCCCAAACCCTTCGTGCCATTTCGTCCGCGCGAATTTTTCAGGGCAATCTCTATTGGGCTCAGGGCCATCTGTAAATTAGCTTAGATGGCCCACAGGGCATATAGAATTGACACGGAAAGGGAGAGGGAGAGAGACAGAGAGAGACAGAGAGAGACAGACACAGCACACAACAGGTGGCCTGTGTCTCTATTGTCATACAAAACACTTTTTCAAATGACCCATTATTAGAAAATATATTCAAAACTCACTATTCACTCTTCAGGTGGGTCGTATGACTCTGGCACCTGTTCGACTTGTAATTCAATGCGAGGGCGTTTAAGAACAAATCTATCCATCCGAAATATACAATTAATCCTGGAAGTTCTGCTTTCTGTCTGCAATTTACTCGGCGCGAGTTAGGGGACTTTTCACTGTGAACGTGACGTATCAGTAATGCATGACGCAGCAGACCCAACGTTTCGTTGCTCTGATTGGCTGTAGGTCTATTCAAATTGCATTCGGAGGCATTTTGATCTGATCGCAGCCACGCTGATATTATAACGCAAGATAATTTCCACACCTTTAAAACTCCCACACTACTTAGACTATTCCTTGCACCCCTCTAGCATAAGCCTGAATGGTCTCAACCATATTGCGTCAGTAACGTGCACTTGTTGTTACAGCAGCCAGGATCAGTTTGTGTGTTGTGGACACGACCGGTAGATTTTCGCAATCCGTGTTCTCAACATGCTTACTTTAACATACTTTTTCATGGTCGGGCTAAGGTAGGACTAAGCCATTTCTAAAAAATATTTGTATCACTCATTGAACATAGCAGGAAAGAAAATGAAGAGCAGCTGATTTGAAAAGACAAAATCAAGAGACGGCCGATTGACCCTGTGCAGAATCGCTGTATAGTTTAAATCTCCTTTGTTACAATGTTGTCCATTTTACCCATAGGCTTATTATATTTACAGCCCCTAATAACATTAATTTTCTGGGTCAATATGTGTCTTAGCTGTTTTTGTTGTGATCGCTAAATTCACCTTATAATATTATCACTATAACACTGACCCAGATCGCTGGATCGCTAGAAACACCTGCCATCAGATTGGCAAGGGCTGTTCCATGCTCTGCTGAACCTCCCGCCTTCCCAATGGACTCAGTAGCGCCCCCTGCTGCCGTGGAGCATGTGTGAGTGAGCATGTGTTAGTGTGTTTGAGCCATAGGTTTGAGCACAACCACGGCGGAATATTACTGCCAAGAGTCACGTGAGTGAGTCACGTGACTTTTGGCGGTAATATTCGTCATGAGAAGAAAAAGTTTTGTACTTGTACAAAAAAGTGTTGTAGTTGTAAAAAAAGAGTTGTGTACTTGTAAAAAATGTGATGTTGCCTACTTGTACAAAAAAGTTGTGTACTTTTTTTTTTTGTTGAATTTGTGAACATGAAATCAATAAATTTATTGATTTCATGTTCGCAAATTCAAACCTACATGGTATAATTAGATTTTTAATTAGTCTTACCCGATCAGACGCTTGTGGGTGCCTGAGATGTAAGGTTTTAGCGATAGTATCCTGTTAGCTGTTGTGTTTTAGTGTTTTGTATATCTGTCTTTTGATGTTAATTACTCTCCTCTCTCTCTCCAGGTGTCGGCACTTCCTGTCCGTGTGGCACCTGCTAGAGTGATTGTTGTTCCCACCCCTGATTGTGTCCACCTGTGCCCCATTGCCTAATGTGTATATTTAGTCCTTCTCTCCCTTTGTCTGGTGTCGGTTCGTCTTGTGATGTCGTTATCTCTATGCCTGTTTACCAGAGATTCATGTTACATTACCTAGTTGAACCTAGTGATTATATGGAGAATCCTAGTAGAGCCTAGGAGTCATTATTGATAGCTTTGGTTTTCTTAACAATAAAGAAGATTACCAAGCAACGGAATTGAGCATCTGAGTTCTTACGAGGCCATCGTATCAGAACGAACCGACCAAACAAGATGGACTCAGCCGATTCCACAACGCTAAGAATGGCCCTGCAGGTGCAGGGTAAAGTCCTTCACCAACATGAGGAACAGCTGTCAGCAATTAACCAAGGAGTCCAGGGCTTAAATGTTCGTCAGGACGACTTTCAAGCTACTGTGTCCACGGAAATAAACCTACTGGCTGAGAAGATGCGGGAAGTACTCACTCACCTCGTGGCAAATCCTGGTGTTCCTGCGGCAGAGCTTTCCGGTCCAGCGGGGGTCGGGTCTGTCTGTCGATATTCCCGTACAAGTACCCGTGCATTCGCCTACGATCCGCCTCGCTTCGCCAGAGAAATTCTCAGGAGAATCTGGAAACTGTCGTCCTTTCCTGGTGCAGTGCGATCTCCACTTCAAACACCAGCATTTCCCACCGATCAAGCTAAGGTAGCTTTTATTGTTTCTCATCTGACGGGGAGAGCGGAAGCCTGGGCAACAGCGGAGTGGTCCCGGTCCTCGCCTGTTTGTCAGTCATTAATACTGTTCGTGGATACCATGAGCAATATTTTTGATCTGACATCACCCGGGAGAGAGTCAGCGAGAGGCCTGGTGAACATTAAGCAGCGGCAGAGGAGAGTGGCGGATTACGCAATCGATTTCCGTACTTTGGCGGCGGAGAGTGGGTGGAACTCAGCGGCTCTCTTTGATGCTTTCCTGCATGGATTAGCGGATCCCATAAAGGATCATTTGGCTCCATTACAGCTGCCTGAAGATGTGGACTTACTCATCGCCATGGCTATCCGGGTTGATCAACGTCTAGCTGAAAGAGAGCGGGAAAAAGGAAGGAATACAGAATCCACTCCACCTTTCAGACAGGAATTACCAAGGGAATACTACGTTTGGCAGAGGAATTCCCAGTCTTCATCTTCAGAGCGACCAGCGCCCCCTATCGCCGCGGAGGAACAGATGCAGCTCGGTAGAGCCAGACTCACTCCGGAGGAACGTCAGCGCCGTCTACGGGAGCGGTGGTGCTTCTACTGCGGTCAGCAGGGTCATGCTTCGGCAGCCTGTTCGGTAAAAGATCAGGCTCATCAGCGGGAAGGAAGACGCTGGTGAGCCGAGTGACTTCCTTCGACTCTCCGGTCAGAAGATTAAGGCAGGTACAAATCAAACTTGGTGATAATACTATGACTCAGGATGCATTAGTCGATTCTGGGGCTGATGAGAGCTTGTTAGACTGGGAGTTGGCTAAGAGTTTAAACTTAAAGGTTGCTCTTTTAGATCAGCCCTTAGAGGCTAGTGCTTTAGACGGCCACCTTTTATGTACTATTATTCATCGCACTGAGCCCATGGTATTAGTCATAGATCAGGAACATCGTGAGCAAATAAGTTTTCATTTATTTAACTCTGCTCAACATCTTCTCATTTTGGGGTACCCTTGGCTTGTTAAACACAACCCTCATGCTGACTGGCAGACAGGAAGGGTTAAAGGGTGGGGGGATGAGTGCTCTCGTTCCTGTTTAACCAGTAAAACAGGGTGGAGTAATTTGCACAGATCAAGTAACTTTAAGCAGGGATCAGGCAATAACAGTGACATTTTTTCTAAGCCTTCTGACTTTCCTGATTTGGCTAAAGTTCCGGCGTGTTATTTAGACATCAAGGAGGTGTTTAATAAAACACGAGCTACTTCTTTGCCACCCCATAGACTGTACGATTTTCCCATAGACCTTCTGTCGGGCTCTACTATTCCCAAGGGACGGTTGTACTCACTTTCTGGGCCAGAAAGGGAGGCCATGAAGGAATATATCGATTCTTCACTTAAAGCTGGTTTGATTCGGACGTCTTCATCCCCAGCAGCGGCAGGTTTCTTTTTCGTGGGGAAAAAGGACGGGACATTGAGACCCTGTATTGACTACAGTCCGCTAAATCAGATCACAGTTAAGAACAGATATCCCCTTCCACTCATCTCTACGGCATTCAAACTGTTACAGTGAGCCAAAATATTTACCAAGCTCGACTTAAGGAATGCTTATCACCTTGTGCGCATCCGGGAGGGGGATGAGTGGAAAACAGGTTTCAATACGCCTACAGGATATTACGAATATTTGGTGATGCCTTTTGGACTTTGTAATGCACCTGCTGTTTTCCAAGCCCTCATTAATGATGTGTTAAGAGATTTCCTGAATGTTTTCTGTTTTGTGTATCTCGATGATATTCTCAACTTTTCTCCAGATGAGAATACTCATGTTAACCATGTTCACCTTGTTCTGCAGAGACTCCTGGCTAACCATTTGTTTGTGAAAGCCGAAAAATGTGAGTTTCATGTGAACACTGTGGCATTTTTGGGCTATGTGATTTCCCCTAACAAGGTGGGAATGGACCCAGCTAAGGTCAGTGACGTGGCTAATTGGCCAACGCCAGACACTAGAAAGAAAGTTCAGCAATTTTTGGGGTTTGCTAACTTTTACAGACGTTTCTGAAGAGGAGGTTCACCACAGCTCCCATCCTGACTGTACCTGATCTCCACCGACAGTTTGTGGTGGAAGTGGACGCCTCCAACAACGGCGTTGGAGCTATACTGTCCCAGAAATCAGCGGGGGACAACAAACTTCATCCGTGTGCATATCTCTCCCGTAAGCTATCTTCTGCTCAGAGGAATTACGACGTGGGAAATCGGGAACTGTTGGCGGTTAAGATGGCTTTGGAGGAGTGGCGTCACTGGTTGGAGGGAGCGGAGCAGGATTTCCTGGTCTGGACGGATCACAAAAACCTGCAATACATCAGGAAGGTCAAACGCCTGAACTCTAGACAGGCCAGATGGGCTTTGTTCTGTAATAGATATAGGTTCACTCTGTCATATCGACCTGGTTCGCAGAATGGAAAGCCGGATGCACTCTCCAGAATGTATGATCCTGAGCCAGTCCCCAAGAGTCCAGACCCCATTCTGCGGCCAGACCGAGTGATTGGGAGTGTGACCTGGCCCATTGAAGC
Source organism: Notothenia rossii (assembly GCF_949606895.1). Classification (NCBI taxonomy): domain Eukaryota; kingdom Metazoa; phylum Chordata; class Actinopteri; order Perciformes; family Nototheniidae; genus Notothenia; species Notothenia rossii. The sequence continues at coordinate 50,348,636 of NC_136907.1, read as the reverse complement.
CAAGGTCAAACAGGCAAACAGCGGGAATCCTGTCCATAAGGGGTGTCCTCAGAATCGCCTGTTTGTTCCAGGGACACTTCGTTCTCAGGTGATTCATTGGGCCCATACATCTGTTCTTTCCTGCCATCCTCGAACCAAGAGGACCCTCTTTATGGTGAAACACAGATTCTGGTGGCCTGCTATGGGGAAGGATGTGGCAGAATATGTGGCAGCATGTCCTGTGTGTGCTAGGAACAAGACTTCTCGTCAAGCTGCGGCAGGTCTTCTCCAACCTCTGCAGGATTTCCACCTTCGGCAGGTTACACCACAGTACTCACAGTCATTGATCGTTTTTCCAAGATGGTACATCTCATCCCCATGTCCAAATTGCCTACTTCCAGAGAAACAGCACAGGCCATGTTGTCCCATGCTTTTCGTATCTATGGTTTCCCAAGCGATGTCGTTTCAGACCGAGGCCCACATTTCGTTTCACGTTTCTGGAGGAAGTTTTGTCGCCTGATCCAAGCCACTGTGAGCCTGACGTCCGGATACCATCCCCAGTCAAACGGCCAAGTGGAGAGGATGAATCAAGAAATGGAGACCTGTTTGAGATGTCTGGTGTCCCAGAAACCTACCACCTGGAGCAAACATCTGATTTGGGTTGAGTATGCACACAATACCTTGTTCCCGGAGCTCGAGCAGGAAGTTATTGTACCATCAGCACATGCTTTGGTTCGCCGCTGTCGCCGGATATGGAAGGGAGTTCGCCAGATGTTGCAGAGAAGTGCGACCTGCATGAAAAGTTTGGCTGACAGAAAACGACGTCCATCTCCTAAATACAAGGTCGGTCAACGAGTGTGGTTGTCCACCAAGGATCTTCCTCTTCACGTCTCCTCCAGGAAACTGGCTCCCCGGTTCGTTGGTCCATTTCCCATTTCAAAAGTTATTAACCCTGTTGCTGTTCGCCTATGTCTCCCAAAGTCCCTCAAGGTCCACCCCACGTTCCATGTCAGCAAGCTGAAACCAGTTGTAGCGAGCAGACTGGTTCCCCCCCCCCCACACCACCTCCACTCCCCCGGGTCATCGACGGAGGTATCATCTATACAGTGAAAAAAATACTGTCCGAAAGAAAGCGGGGTAGAGGGAGACAGATCCTGGTTGACGGGGTAGGGTTTGGACCAGAGGAAAGATGCTGGATCCCGGGCAGCTTTATTGTCGACAAGTCCCTTATCACGGATTTTGACAGACTACGGTCTCAGGCTTCAGGGAGGTCTGGAGTCGTCCGTAAAAGGGGGGGTACTGTAAGGTTTTAGCGATAGTATCCTGTTAGCTGTTGTGTTTTAGTGTTTTGTATATCCGTCTTTTGATGTTAATTACTCTACTCTCTCTCTCCAGGTGTCGGCACTTCCTGTCCGTGTGGCACCTGCTAGAGTGATTGTTGTTCCCACCCCTGATTGTGTCCATCTGTGCCCCATTGCCTAATGTGTATATTTAGTCCTTTTCTCTCTTTGTCTGGTGTCGGTTCGTCTTGTGATGTCGTTATCTCTATGCCTGTTTACCAGAGATTCATGTTACATTACCTAGTTGAACCTAGTGATTATATGGAGAATCCTAGTAGAGCCTAGGAGTCATTATTGATAGCTTTGGTTTTCTTAACAATAAAGAAGATTACCAGGCAACGGAATTGAGCATCTGAGTTCTTACGAGGCCATCGTATCATGAGTGGTCTAATAAAGGTCCATCCATCCATCCATCCATCTTCTCCCGCTTATCCGTGGTCGGGTCGCGGAGGTAGCAGTTCCAGCAGAGAGCCCCAAACTTTCTTTTCCCTGGCCACATCAACCAGCTCTGACTTGGGGATCCCAAGGCGCTCCCAGGCCAGAGAAGAGATATAATCCCTCCATCTGGTTCTAGGTCTACCCCTTGGTCTCTTCCCAGCTGGACGTGCCTGGAACACCTCCCTAGGGAGGCGCCCAGGTGGCATCCTAACTAGGTGCCCGAACCACCTCAACTGGCTCCTTTCGACGCGAAGGAGGAGCGGTTCAACTCCGAGTCCCTCCCGGATGACTGAACTTCTCACCTTATCCCTAAGGGAGACACCAGCCACCCTGCGGAGAAAACCCATCTCGGCCGCTTGTACCCGCGATCTCGTTCTTTCGGTCATGACCCATCCTTCATGACCATAGGTGAGGGTAGGAACGAAAATGGCCCGGTAGACAGAGAGCTTTGCCTTCTGGCTCAGCTCCCTTTTCGTCACAACGGTGCGGTAAAGAGACTGCAGTACCGCTCCCGCTGCTCCGATTCTCCGACCCATCTCACGCTCCATTGTTCCCTCACTCGAGAACAAGACCCCGAGATACTTGAACTCCTTCACTTGGGGTAAGGACTCATTCCCTACTTGGAGTGGACAGTCCATCGGTTTCCTGCTGAGAACCATGGCCTCAGATTTGGAGGTGCTGATCCTCATCCCAGCCGCTTCACACTCGGTTGCGAACCGATCCAGTGAGTGCTGAAGGTCGCAGACCGATGAAGCCATCAGAACCACATCATCTGCAAAAAGCAGTGGTGCAATCCTTAGTCCACCGAACTGCAGACCCCCTCCCCCACGACTACGCCTCGAAATCCGATCCATGTATATTACAAACAGGATTGGTGACAAAGCGCAGCCCTGGCGGAGGCCAACCCTCACCTGAAATGGGTCCGACTTACTGCCGAGGACCCGGACACAGCTCTCGCTTTGGGAGTACAGAGATTGGATGGCCCTGAGTAGAGACCCCCTCACCCCATACTCCCGCAGCACCTCCCACAGTGACTCCCTGGGAACCCGGTCATATGCCTTCTCCAAGTCTACAAAACACATGTAGACTGGATAAGCATACTCCCAGGCACCCTCCAGGATCCTTGCGAGAGTAAAAAGCTGATCCGTCGTTCCACGACCAGGACGGAATCCGCATTGTTCCTCCTCAATCTGAGGTTCGACAATCGGCCTGACCCTCCTTTCGAGTACCTTAGAGTAAACTTTCCCGGGGAGGCTGAGTAGTGTGATGCCTCGGTAATTGGCACACACCCTCTGATCCCCCTTTTTGAAAAGGGGAACCACCACTCCGGTCTGCCACTCCTTCGGTACTGTTTCCGACTTCCACGCAACGTTGATGAGACGTGTCAACCATGACAGTCCCTCAACACCCAGAGCCTTCAGCATTTCTGGGCGGATCTCATCCACCCCCGGGGCTTTGCCACTGTGAAGTTGTTTGACGACCTCAGTGACCTCCCCCCGGGAGATTGGTGTCGATCCCCCTTCATACTCCAGCTCTGCCTCTAACATAGAGGGCGGAGTTGTCGGGTTCAGGAGTTCCTCAAAGTGCTCCTTCCAACGCCCTAACACTCCATCAGTTGAGGTCAACAACGTCCCATCCTTACTGTACACAGCTTGGATGGTTCCCTGCTTCCCCCTCCTGAGGTGTCGGACAGTTTTCCAGAACAACTTTGGTGCCGCCCGAAAGTCTTTTTCCATGTCTTCTCCGAACTTCTCCCACACCCGCTGCTTTGCCTCGGCCACGGCTGAGGCTGCTGCCCTTTGGGCCTGTCGGTACCTTGCAACTGCCTCGGGAGTCCCCCGGGATAACAAATCCCTGAAGGCCTCCTTCTTCAGTCGGACGGCTTCCCTGACCACCGGTGTCCACCAGGAGGTTCGAGGGTTACCGCCCCTTGAGGCACCTAGGACCTTGAGACCACAGCTCCCCGCCGCGGCTTCGGCAATAGAGGCTTTGAACACCGACCACTCTGGTTCAATGTCCCCAACCTCCACAGGAATGCCCGAAAAGCTCCGCCGGAGGTGTGAGTTGAAGGCCTCCTGAACTTGGGCCTCCTCCAGACGTTCCCAGTTCACCCGAACTACACGTTTGGGCTTACCAGGTCTATCCAGAGGCTTCCCCCGCCACTCGACCCAACTCACCACCAGATGGTGATCAGTTGACAACTCCGCCCCTCTCTTTACCCGAGTGTCCAAAACATACGGCCTCAGGTCCGATGATACGATAACCAAATCGATCATGGACCTTCTGCCTAGGGTGCTCTGGTACCACGTACACTTATGAGCATCCTTATGTTCGAACATGGTGTTTGTTATGGCCAATCCATGACTAGCACAGAAGTCCAGTAACAAACCACCACTCCGGTTAAGATCAGGGGGGCCGTTCCTCCCAATCACTCCCCTCCAAGTGTCTCCATCATTGCCCACATGTGCGTTGAAGTCTCCCAGCAAGATTAAAGAGTCCCCTTCAGGAACCCCATACAGGACTCTTTCCAGGGTCTCCAAGAAGGCCGTATACTCTGAACTGCTGTTGGGTGCATAAGCACACACAACAGTCAGAGTTTTCCCCCCCCATAACCCGCAGGCGTAGGGAGGCAACCCTCTCGTCCACTGGGGTAGACTCCAACAACGAAGCACCCAACCGGGGACTTGTGAGTATCCCCACACCCGCCCGGCGCCTCACACCAATAAAAGGCCACTCCAGCGGTCCTGGAGTCCAACTCCAGATGGTCTGTGGCCCAGAGACGTAGATGTGAGAGGCTATGGATAGCCAGACTCGACACAGTGTTTCCCAGGGGCCTGAATGAGAGATGAACATGCCTTGATAATGTGACAACGATGGAGAGTGCATTCGATCCTGCCGCTGCTACCCGGTGACAGGATTCCAAACTTCTAACGCCTAACCCTAATCCTAACCCTCACACCAGATACTGACTGGTTTTCGGACCCCCCCAGACCCCCCCAATAAAGCAAAAATGCACGTTTCAGAGTGGCCTTTTATTGTGGCCAGCCTAAGGCACACCTGTGCAATAATCATGCTGTCTAATCAGCATCTTGATATGCCACACCTGTGAGGTGGGATGGATTATCTCGGCAAAGGAGAAGTGCTCACTATCACAGATTTTTTTCTGATTTGTGAACAATATTTGAGAGAAATGGTTATTTTGTGTATGTAGAACATGTTTTAGATCTTTGAGTTCATCTCATGAAAAATGGGAGCAAAAACAAAAGTGTTGCGTTTATATTTTTGTTCGGTGTATTTGCAAACCACATTGTGTTTGTGGAGTTATGGCAGGGTATTTGCTCCATAGACAGACAGCCATACTAGGCTTGTTTGAGACAAGCGAGACCTGCGCAGTTGCGATCAACGTCTTGCTAGTGCGTTGCATGATGGTTTGTCATTTTGTCTAACTTGCTCTGGAGGTTATTACGGCCCCTACACACGGCGGCGTGCGTTGTCGCTTGCCGGCGGGGGGGGCTGAAACTCGACCAACAACATCTCACATGACTCTCCCGCCCCAGACACACAAGCACGTGGTCTGATTGGCTAGAGCTTGTACTGGCATATTATTCGATTGGCTGACGCCTCCGTTGGGGCGTCAAAAGTAGAATATTGCTCTACTTTTGCAGCGAGCATCGCGAGAGAAGCTACGCTTTGCTCCCACAATGCAGTTTGGCGAATCATGACGTCACCCCATTCAAAGTGAATGGGCAGAAGCGTTGAAGCGGCAACGCACGCCGCCGTGTGTAGGGGCCGTTATACATCAATGGGAGGCTCGCCTACATGAGACGTTGAAATCTCGCGGGACAAAAACGCCCGCAGCCTTGAGCGCGAGGCGCGGCGAGGCGGCGCAGTTCCTCTCCACAGGCTGCGGAAGCGAAATGCTTGATGGGAAACAACTCGCTGGTATCTCGAGCTGAGCGCTCATTGGTGGTTTTTACCCCGTGCTGCTGATGAAACTCTCCAATTGGCTCGGCAAAAGTTTGTTGTTGTTTTGTGTCAGTTTTACGTCGCCACTTCCAGTCACATTTTTCATCATTGTTCCACAATGTTTATCCTCATGAAATTAATATCTATATATTGTTATACTATACTTGCACTGCTTACCGTTTTCATACTTTATATATCTTAGCATATTCCTACACACTGTTCATACTGCTCAAAGGCTGCTGTGTATACCTAGTGTATTCATACCCCTCACTGATTATTCATCATTCAATTAATTCTATATTTTATTCTGTAGATTGTATACATTACTTTTCACTTTACTGCTTGTTGCACTCCTGGTTAGAAGCTAAACTGCATTTCGTTGTCTCAGTACCTGTAATATTTGCAATAACAATAAAGTTGAATCTAATCTTGAGCAGGAACAAATGTATTTACTTATTACATATCTGACATTAACGATTAAACACATTTGTGCATTCTTTACCGTATAAATGCAAACCGAGTCAAGCCGACTTCGGAGGTGGCGGTATGCACCTTAAAGTTGTTTGCAATCCGCCAAAAAACCGAGAGAAGAAGAAGAAGAAGAAGAAGAAGAAGAAGAAGAAGAAGAAGCCGACTCTGAGGGCCCTTCTCACTTCTCTTATTTTTCATTTCCTCGCTCCTCGGTCCTCGGTCTCACCGGAAGTTGATTTGTCTGCGCCATCTTCAGTAGCGTCCCAATGGCCTTATTTGTGCCCAAGGACCGAGGATCGAGGAGCGATAATGGAGGAGCTATAATCGAGGAACCACCAGACCATCCTCCGATGAAATGAGACACTCGCCCCGCCCCCTTACTGTGTATCGCTCACTGATTGGACGATGCAGTGCATGCACTGATCTGATGCTTCTTGACATGAGAGCAGTTTCCAAGCGGAGTGAAGAAAATACATGAACCTCACGGGAGTCACTCCTCAGTTTATACCGTGTTTTGTTTCAATTAATGTATCATATAGTTACAAATATGTGATATATCTGAACAACAAAGTGGTCAAAAATCATTTCATTCATTTTTTGGAAACATGTTCATGATCGCTTTTTTCGTTTTACATTTTCATTTATTGTCATTTCCATTCAGTCAGTCATTAAGTGCTATTTAAAATGTTAATTTGCTACATATCCAAACAAACAAACAAAGTGTGCAATCCAATGAATGTTGATCTAACTGGGTTTTGATAGATAACATATCTCTTTTTCTTCTCTCAATTATTTTATTTATTTTGTGCACTCTAATCAATATTAATCAAACTATTGTTCGTTTATACATTTTAAGAATGGCGTTTATCTTTTTTGAGAATTAGTTCTTATTTTATTTTATTTATTTGGGTCTATAACAGATGATACAAATGTTTGTGTCAGTAAATGTGTACTAACAGAGGCGGGGGTGTGTGTGGAAATAATGGGGACAGAGCTGGCTGCTGTCAGACGATCAGCCGTGCAGCGTCATCACAAACGGACGTCGCTTCACGTGACGCTCCGGAGGAAAGGACGTCCCATTGCTCTTAAAACTCATTTCCCTGCTTCTCGTGGTTTCCTTGCGTCTGTCCATGCTTCCCTGGTGGGAGGGACTAGTCACAGGGAAACGACGCAAGTGAGGGACGCAAGGAATCCATTTAACCGAAGTGAGAAGGGCCCCGAGCTGTCCGACTTCAGGCGAGCTTTTTGAGACCCCCGGCTCCGATCGGCTATTCTCGTCTACTTTCGAGGCGAGCCGCAGCTCGTCTCAAACAAGCCTACTGTGACAGACAGAGAGGGCGGGACACAGAGGAACTGCGAGACAGCAGTGGTTGAAACAAAGTGGTTTAAAACATGGTTTTTAAGTGGCGCTAACGGTCAGGGAGTGAAGATCAGTTGAGGGCGGTTGAGAGTCGTTTCTGTGACTGCGCCCACTGCTGCTCTTCTGAGAGGAACCGCTCTGACAGCTCTCTCTAGTCTCCACTGGGAAACAGCTAAAAGTCCTTCCGGAGGTAAGCAACGCTACACAATTACACCCAGTCTGAGGTGCTGCTCACACGGGAACGTTTGCGTTTATGCACAGTATGCGTTTTCAAAAAAGTCTTCCGTTCACACATATTCGTTTCATTTGACGTGTCTGTTCCATAGACTGTATATATTACTGGACGTAGTGTCCGTGACGTCACCCATAGGATTCTGCAGAGTTGCCGAGAAGCCCTTAGTAGGCGGAGTCTGCCACTAACGGCTTGACAGCGACGTCAGAGTCTAATCCCGCCTGCTCCAAATAAGGGCAAAGAGGCGGAGCCGAGGTGGGACCTGCTACCTCCGAACTGGAAGTAAACAGAGCTAGCTCAGGCTAAGAAGCTAAGCTAACATGAAATACATGCATACCAAGTTACTGCTAACAGTGTAGTTCCCCTATATAAACGTTACATTCATAATCAAATGATACAATCTGCAAGAGAATTAGCTATATTTTGTTATTCTTAATGCTTGTCATTCACACGTTAAGAAAAGAAGTACCGATACATAGCAGAACAATTGTGGCGATGTTCAGCTTAATAAGCCTTGTTCAACATAATTTATTTAGCTAATACTACAGCAGGCGAACCAAGTCTGCGTTTCGCTGCATTCCTTGATCTCCAGTTATAACGACGGACTCCATCGCCCGGACCTAATCCCAGAGCTAGCCCCCTGCGGCTCCGTTAGCTCCGGCGGCCACCACTGGGATAATTGGGTCCCCTATTCACATTTGCTCCCGTTTAGCATTATGGGCGTCATAGCCATAGACTATAAAAGTCTTACCCAAGGCTGAATCATAAACTAAAATGTATATAGTATAAAGGGTTACGTCCTTAGCTGGCTAATAAGTAACAAGCTAAGCTACCAAGCACACAAACACCTGCGAACGGGATTAACATGTATAATATTATCAATTTAGACTTCTTGGAAGTTCTGTTTCATTCAAGCGCGCAGCACGACATTTTAATTGTCTGGTATTTGTAACAATATTCCCTAAAAGGCACAATCACCACAAACACGGCTAAAGCTAAAGGGTCAAGTACAGTACTATGACTAACTAACGTTGTAGCCTCTATGGTGGTAGCCTAGCAGAGTGGACAAGTTGCTGTTAGCTGACAGTGAGGCATGTACATGTGCATCAAGTGACCACGCCCTAATTTATGCAAAAACTTTAAGACCTAATATAAATAAAAGTCAGGGCAGGATTGCTGGCGGTGCGGGCAGCCCGGCCACTTCTGACGGGAGTGTCCTCTCATGGAGGTCGGACAGCTGGTTCGGGTTGCAGGACCGCCAGTTGCCTCCCCCGATTTGGAAGGGGACGTACCATATACCGGTATGTATACAGGGTACACACCAGGCGCTGATAGACACGGGCTGTAATCAGACGATGATCCATCAGCACCTGGTTCGGCCTGGGGCATTGATTGAAGCATCGTGGGTGAAGGTGAGGTGTGTGCATGGGGATATTCACCAGTACCCGGAGGTGATGCTGGAAATGTCTTATAAGGGGAAAAAGCATAGAGTCAGGGCTGGAGTTAGCACTCGCCTTACGCACCCTCTGATTTTGGGAACGAATTGGCCGGGGTTTGCTAAGCTAGCGGGGGCTGTGGGGGTTCATACACGGACGGCAGGGAAATGTGAGTTGTGTGCTGTGTTTAGTGGAGAGTCGGAGGCGGCTGACAACATCGAGGGGGAAACGGACACGGAGGGGGCCGCGGAGGTCCCTCTGGACCCGCTGGTGTTTCCCGTGGAGGATTTCCCCCTCGAACAGTCAAGGGACGAGACCCTTCGGCCAGGTGGTGAGTATTGATGGCTCCCAGCTACACCCAAACGCAGCACTCACTCACCCACACTTTACGGTGGTTAGGGACAGGCTGTATCGTGTAAGCCGTGACACACAGACAGGAAAGATAAATACCCAGTTGTTGGTGCCAAAAAGCCGTCGGGAAATGGTTTTCCAGGCGGCTCATTATAACCCCATGTCAGGTCACCTAGGGTACGACAAATCACTACACCGGATAATGGCCCGATTTTATTGGCCGGGCATTCGCGCAGATGTGAAGCGGTGGTGTGCATCTTGCCGTGAATGTCAACTGGTTAATCCGCCGGCCATCCCCAGAGCGCCTTTGCGCCCGTTACCATTGATTGAGGTGCCTTTTGAGAGAGTTGGTATGGACCTCATCGGGCCATTAGACCGGAGTGCACGGGGATATCGTTTTGTACTAGATATCCCGAGGCAGTGCCGCTGCGTAATATCTCTGCAAAGAGCGTCGCGCAGGCACTGTTTCACATTATCTCCCGAGTCGGGATCCCGAAAGAGATCCTGACTGACCAGGGCACACAGTTTATGTCACGCACACTACGCGAGCTGTATGAACTATTGGGCGTCCATTCAATACGGACTAGTGTTTACCATCCGCAGAGCGACGGCCTGGTGGAACGGTTTAACAAAGCACTAAAGAACATGGTTCGTAAGTTCGTTCACGAAGATAGCCGTAATTGGGATAAATGGCTAGATCCTCTGTTGTTTGCAGTGCGGGAGGTGCCCCGGTCCTCCACGGGATTTTCTCCCTTTGAGCTGTTATTTGGTAGGAAGCCCCGGGGTGTTTTGGACCTAGTTAAGGAAAACTGGGAGGAGGGACCAAGCACCAGTAAAAACGAAATACAGTACGTTATGGACCTGCGAGCAAAACTCCACTCACTGGGGCAGATATCACGGGAGAATTTGCTCCAGGCTCAGGAACGTCAGCAGCGCCTGTACAACAGAGGGTCGAAACTGAGACAATTTTCACAGGGAGATAAAGTGCTTCGTGGACCCTTCGTGGTCACACGACGACGAGTGGGGGACGTAGATTATGAGGTGGTGCGTTCTGACAGGGGGGGGAGCAACACAGATTTACCACCTTAACCTCCTGAAAGCATGGAGGGAGGTGGCGTCGGTTTCTCTGGCCACCACGGTGATTGAGAGAGATGAGTTGGGACCGGAGGTCATTAAAAGCAACAAAGTAGCTCCGGTCTGTTGTGGCGACAATCTCTCACCGGGCCAGAGAGCAGACGTTGCTTCGTTGCAAAGGCAGTTTGCCGACGTGTTCTCTACGCTGCCAGGGCGCACCTCTCTCATACACCACCGCATAGAAACGCCCCCGGGCGTGGCCATTCGTTCACGGCCTTATCGGCTGCCTGAACACAGGAGGAAAATTGTTCAGGCGGAGCTTCAGGCTATGCTAGAGATGGGAGTGATAGAAGAGTCCACCAGTGACTGGTGTTGCCCCGTCGTGTTGGTACGTAAGTCCGACGGGTCAATCCGGTTCTGTGTGGACTACCGCAGGGTGAATGAGGTGTCCAAATTTGATGCTTATCCAATGCCCCGGGTCGACGAACTCCTGGATCGGCTAGGCACTGCTCGCTTTTACACGACGCTGGATTTAACCAAAGGCTATTGGCAGATTCCCCTTTCTCCAGAGTCTAAGGAAAGAACGGCCTTCTCCACTCCGTATGGTTTATACCAATTCATCACACTTCCTTTCGGGTTGTTCGTAGCTCCAGCCACCTTCCAGCGGCTCATGGACCGGGTGCTGCGTCCCCACTCTGCTTCAGATCCGGTCCAGTGGACGGAGCGGTGTCAGCTGGCATTTGAGAGGGTTAAAAAAGCTCTCTGTGGTAAGCCGCTTCTGTATTCTCCTGACTTCTCTCTCCCTTTTGTGTTACAGACCGACGCCTCGAACAGTGGGGTGGGGGCCGTTTTGTCCCAGCACGTAGAGGGGGTCGACCGCCCCGTACTGTACATTAGCCGTAAGCTCGCCCAGAGGGAGGTGAACTACAGTACGGTGGAAAAGGAGTGCCTCGCCATAAGGTGGGCGGTCGGCGCCCTGCGGTACTACCTCCTGGGGCACCCTTTCACCTTCTGGTCGGACCATGCCCCGCTCCAGTGGCTCCACCGCATGAAGGATGCCAACGCTCGGATCACTCGGTGGTATCTGGCGTTACAGCCTTTCAACTTCAAGGTGATCCACAGGCTGGGTAACCGGATGGTCGTGGCTGATTTCCTCTCTCGCTCGGCGGAGGGGGGGGGGGGAGAGTCAGCTTGCGGCCGGCGGGATCCCGGCCTGAGTCGGGCGGTGGGGGTATGTGGCAGCGGGGTGTGGTTTGGGCGCTGGCTGCTGGAGTGAAGGGAGTGGCTCGGCCGGAGGCCAGACAGCTGATCGGAATAAGGTAATCAGTGCCGGAATAAAAGCATGTCGTAACCTGGTTCTGGTCTGTTTCGCAGCTGGTGGGATCCTGGAAGGTCGCCAAAGGACCTGTGAAGGTTCCCACCCGGGCAACGTGTGAGACCCGCGTATATTTTTGTTTGGAGTTAATAAACGCCTGTGTTCAACCAACCTGCTCTTTCCGTCCCTATTTGAACCCTGTGTGAGCGGAGAGGCTCACAATCGTGTTAGAAAATAATTCACTCACAGATTCATAATCATGAAGGTGGAATCTAACTATATCGATAATAATATTTATTGCATCCATGGGTAGAAACATGTTTTTTTCTGCTGTGAAGTTGGGCATTTTAACATGGGGGTCTATGGAAATTGCTCCTTTCTGCAGTCAGTCCCTAGCGGCCCATGTATGAACTGCAGTGTGTTGCACTTCCCGGCTGTTCCCCAGAGTTTGCCGCTTGGTCTGTTCACACGAGAACGCTGGAAACGCTGTAGTACATATGCCGGGACTGTAAGTGGCGCTGTACTTCCACACGAGACCGCTCGAAAGCGCTGGACACGCTGTAGTACATATGCCGGGCCTGTAACTGGCGCTGTAACTTCCGCCACAAAATACACCAAAAGCTGCGAAGAAGAGCCCGGAGCATGGTTGCCATGGTTGCCCTTCTGTTTATGCCCCGCAGTGGATTTAGCAACATGTAGTAGTTCATGTAATTCTCCATGTCCACTTGTTGCTGATGGTTGTGGTAGAGGAGCTGTAGATTTTGCACTATTCTGTAGCATGCATGGTCGAGCTTTAGATGTTGTACTAACATCTGTAGCATGGTCAGTAGCAGTAGCACTGGCTACCATGCTATAGGAGTGAGCAGCAGAGGTGGGGAGAGGCGGGGCTATGGCTTCATCTATCGGGAAATGATCGTATAGAGGCGATTACACAGAGTCGTTTGACCCCCCAGAGCGTTTCCTTTGCAAATCTATTCACCTTGGGACCCGTTATCGTTTGTGGGGTCCGTTTCTATCGTTTTGTTATACGGCCTCGTGTAAATGAAAAGGCTATACGCAAGAGAAACTATGCGGATCCAACCCGTTTTGTTCTCGTTTAAACGGGGTCTGAGAGTAAAAGCTTTCTCAAAGGTTTGTTTTGCTTTCGTAACGTAATCCACACATATTTGTTTTCCGTTTAAAACCTCTGAAACTGCAAACACAAACCGCTTTCTGTGCACAGATCGCTGTGCATTCGTGTGTGGGTTTTTTGAGACTCCCCTGACGGTCAGCCGATTCGTACTTGTGATTTTTTCTATCTATAGCCAATCAGATGTCTCCTCAATTCAAAGCCAATCACATGAGCGCGCCCCCACGAGGGTAGATTTCTTGCATTCATGACGTAGTGCTTCATGTACGCATTTTGCGCAGTCCGGAGCTGACAGGTCCATGGAGCCTGCTAATCTCAGGACACCTCCACTCTCAGTACATTGCCACTTTCCGAACAGGAAATGCACGCAAATACAAGCCTTTATATTATTAAAGTTCAGCGCCACTTTCCGAAACCATTGATGAATGCTTGTGTTCACTAACACGGCAGGCAAAACCGTTTTAAATGTGTGTTTCCTGTATGGCGAATACAGCTGCTTTATTTATGTCTGTATGGAGTTGTTGTGAGTGTGGAGGGAGCTGGGAGGGAGCAGCTACAGGTTAGCTTAGCCTTAGCCTAATCGATCAGTGCACTACGAAGCCAGTGCTAGACAGTGAACTGTCAACGTGGGGAGCCCCGCCGGTCATTATCGGCCGATATTCACTCTAAATAGTTTAATCGGTGCTCTCTATAAAGGCCGATCAGGAGAGCTGGATCTGATCGATATGGATATAAACGCGAGTGAAGTATAACCGGACGCGAGAGAGAGATCAGATCAGCTGCTGAGTCTGACGGAGATACGCAGCTCTGCATGATCACCTGATGCTCCGCTCTCTGTTTAGCGAGATGACCGGACTGCGCAAAATGCGTATATGAAGTGTCATGAACGCAATAAATCATACCCTCGTGGGGGCGAGCTCATGTGATTGGCTTAGAATGAAGGAGACATCTGATTGGCTATAGATAGAAAAAATGTAAAGTAGGAATCGGTTCACCGTCAGGGGAGTCTCAAAAAACCCACACATGAATGCACAGCGATCAATGCACAGAAAGCGGTTTGTGTTTGCAGGTTCAGGGGATTTAAACGAAAAACAAATATGTGAGGATCAAAAATACATATGTAAAACTTTTTTCTGTATTTGGATTTTATTTATATTTATATGAAACGGAACACATTTGTGTGTGCATTGAAAAACACAAGTGTGGATCCGGAAATACAAGTGTGAATCCTTTTGCGGATCATGAAATACAAGTGTGAATCCTTCTGTGTGCATGTGTGTATTATGAGACTGTTCTGAGCCCATAAAGGTACATTTAGAACCGATTAATCCACGATTAACTATGGACATCATGTGATTAATCGCGATTAAATATTTATATTTATAACATATATACATAAACAACGGAAAATGTTGCATTTTACAACAGTATTTAAAGGATTTTCTGATTGTTATTATGTATAGTGAATGTATAGTTACCAACAGCTTCACATGTTCTATCAAAACCCAGGAAACTCCAAATTGATCTTAACGTTCGGAATATTTTAAATTGGTATAGAGATTTGAAAGAATACCTCTGTTTGAGTCAGATACTCCTCCCACCTTTTGGGTGTCAACAGGCAGAGCACAAAGATGAGGCAGGCCTTCTCATCATTTCCTCCCCCCTCACTCTACATCCACCCACCCTGACCGCAGACCACCCCCACACTGACAGAGGAAAGGACTGTGGGAGGGGATAGAACCAAGGCAACCAGCACATGAACAAGTAACTTCCAGTCTACACACACACACACACACACACACACACACACACACACACACACACACACACACACACAGGGCAGAGGGAGAATCAGAAAACACAGATTCACACACAGGAGCTGTTTGACAAGGTACAGGAGGCTCCTTCTGACACACTCTGACAGCTGAGGAAAAGTAAACTTCAAACATAAAGGAGGACCTGCTCAGAAGTCAAGAAGACTCATTGGAAAAAGGACACTGTTGCTTGGATTCACACACACATTTCTTCTCCTTTTTTACCGGTGAGTGTTGGAGTGATCAGTACGAGTGATGGTGTGATTTTTTTCTTCCCTCCCTCCCCTCTGTGTGTTTCAAATCTATTTATACGAACGGTGACTTTAGAAATATGCTAGTGCTGTGGTTCACTATCAGAGTGCTTGTTTTAGATGCAGCTGAGACAGAGCGGACAGGATTCACGGTTGTATTTGTTCTCAATGTGGTAGAGTGGAGTTTAGACAGGATGTAAAGGGGCAACACCCTCAGTCAAGTAGCGGCTACATTACTAGAACACACAATTCAATGATAATTATCTCAGGAAACTGGTAATACATTGAAAGAAGGGAAACGTTAAAGTATATGAGGTACTATTCTATGCTGGAAAAAGGCTGTAGTAATTAACCATAGCCACATTTGAACCATAACGTCCAATGACGTTGCACCTGTCACATGAGCCCGGTCTGACTTCTGTTAACTATCTCTTGTGTTTGTTTTACTTCTTCAGCAAAAAAGGGAGTTAGCATTACTTCCCACTAGACCAAAACAAAAGATTGTCAATGCAAAAGAAAGTGTTTTATTGTAAATGGAAAATGTGGTGTGTGTATGCGAGTATAATACAGGAGGCAAAAAAAGGTGTGTTACAGACCAGCTGGACATACCTCGTCTTTTAAAGGGCCAGTCCACCCAAATTCTAACCAACTAACTGAATTACTTTGGTGATTGTGTAACTCTTGGAGCTCTGCCACTACCTCTATGCAAGGAGCTTGAATACGATTGCAACCTCAACTTGTTTTTCCAGAGAAAATGTGTCTGGGAAAATAGTTCACAATGTTTTCTGTGCACAGTACAGAGTAACAGAGAAGCAGTTTCTGAAAAAAAGGCTCTTGAAAGGTAAAATGGCTATTGATATTGGTAATTCAATCAACCAACCCTTTGAAGTTAAAGGTCCCATGTCATGCTTTTCTGGTTATCACCCGACCCCTTGTGTGTTATGAAGGTTTTTCTGTATGTAAACAGTCTGCACCTTACTGGTGTCATTTTCTGGTTGCTAACGCCATTGTAACACATAATCACTGATGTTCCGCTGTAACGGTGGTGGACTCATCAGAACATAGTGGGCGAGCTGACCAATCAGAGCACTGTGGGCTCACAGGGAGGAGGGGGGGGGGGGCAGGAGCTCCAACAAGCCGTGTAGGACAGAGAGTGAATACACATACTATACAGAGATGCTGTATGAGAAACCAATGTGAGTTTGGAAAATTGCACAATATAAATCTATTCTAGTAGACCTCAACAATGGAATTATGATTAGTAGAAATGGAATGACATGGGACCTTTAAGGTTTTATAAGTTATTTCATGAATCCCCCCTTGTACTCTTAGGTTCCTATGTAAAATGTGTTGGCCACAGTCCAGCAGGTATATGCTTATCACCATATCCCATGTCTTTTTATACTGCTGCAACACAAACATTTCCCAAATTGGGATCAATAAAGTACTTATTGACTGATCTTGTCTTAAATAGACCATAAAAAAGCATCACCTCTTGTCAATTCATTAACAGGAGCAGGACATTTTAACTGAAAAAGATTTACGACAGAGTGTAAAGTATGGTATACTGCCCTGCATTTTATAACAAAGAACTGGGTTTAAAGTGAAACAGAGGTGAGGCTCTTATTATCAGAGAAGAGGCATTCTGGGCCAGTGGCCCCATTAGGTGCGGGCCATCCAATGATGTTTAAAAAGCTCTCGGGTGCGGTGGGAGTCCCAGGCCCGGGCCCATCATGATCCCCCCTCGGTTTTAGCCCAGGCCCGGAAGCAGGCTATTCTCGTCCAGCATTGTGCTGCCAAAGTATTCTAACTCTGTCCATTGTGTCCGAATGCTTTCCATGACTCTCAGCGATTTTAGTGGGTCTGCACCTTAAATCCCTCCATTATAGAGCGGCAGCGATTTGCTGCGTTTGCTTTTGTATTCATTCGACCCGTCCCTCTCACCCCTCCCGCTAACGTTTTACTTTTCAGCTAACGTTACTACTTTTGCACTGAAACACTGAATACATGTAGGTGTAGCCATGTTCAGATCCGAAAGGGCTCGGTATGGTCACAGCCAAAATAATTCACGATGATGATTTAATCGCAATGGTCCTAGATCCAACAATGAAAAAGTTACTGTAGCATCAAACTGCTGCTAATGTCCTGAGCGCACTTGTTTTTTAAAATACAATCTTTTTTATTACATAAACTTACTACTGCAATGTTTGTAGTCTCTATTTGACACACTCTGAAGTGATTAAGGGCTTTTATTGATGGCACATAATTGATTTAGGACCCTTACAATTTGTTGAATCATTAGATAAAGAAACAATAAAATGCCGGGCTCCAATGTGCTGAGTCATTTATCACAACTATGGGTGAAGATCCAACCGCAAGCTGCTCTGTTAGACACTTGCAAAATGTGGAACATGACAAAATACATGCTTGCCAAATCATCTCTCAACGTGGTATTTATTTAGAGAGACTCTGCTTCCAAATAAGGAAATGGTGACCAAGCAGACCCCCTTGAAAACGAGATGGTGCATCTCAAGGGGTTTATCCCAATAAATACAATTTCTATATACACAACCTGGTATTTTCAAATGTTTACATCCACTTTTTAAAAGAAGTAATGAAACAATAGATATGTCACCCCAGTAAGAGTGCTTTTTCTTCTCAGTATTCTAGGAAGACGGCTCCATGGGTGAAAGATGAATCCCCGGCTGTCGGGCAACTGTTCGAGTGATTCTTCTGCAATGGAGGATGTTTCCCAGCACACCCAGTGACTCACTCCATCGCCTCCGCCTCCTGCTGAATGTGAAAAACCTAGGATGGAAGACCCACCAAGTGCTGATCTGAGGCACCGGAAAAACGATCTTGACCTCCAACACCAACTCCCCTCCTTCCTTGCGAGAAGAAGCACAACTAGCTGCTTTGCCGCCATCACCAACCAGACAAGGACCACCGCCAACGGGTGACAAGGCTTCCAGGATGTTCGTGAACTTCCGCCGGATACGAAAGTGCCAGTTTATGCAGCTGATGACCACCTGCCTGGTGCTGTCCTTGGTGATGGTTTGCTGGGAGCAGCTGGACAACAGTGTAGTCAGCCACGTCAAGTCCTACTCCTACCGCTACCTGGTCAACAGCTTCACCTACATCAACAAGAGCCTCACCATACCCCGGGAGCAGGCCAAAAGCTTCAGCAACTTCCCCTACCTGCTGGACCACACGGATAAATGCGTCAGCAAGGATGTCCTCCTGCTCCTCTTCGTCAAGACCTCCCCAGAGAACATTGAGCGACGGAACGCCATCAGGTCAACCTGGGGTAATGAGACCTACATCCAGAACGCCCTGGGAGTGACGGTAAAGGTGGTTTTCGCCTTGGGAGCGTCTCAGGCCAGGAACAAGGTTCCCTCGTGGAGCAAGAGATTTGGCTTTCAGGCACAGCTCATCAAGGAGGACGGTCTCCACGGTGATTTGATCCAACAGGACTTCTTAGACTCCTTCCACAACCTGACTCTGAAGCTGATCATGCAGTTCCACTGGACTCATAACCACTGCGCTCACGCCCGCTTCCTCATGACCGCTGATGACGACATCTTCGTCCACATGCCGAACCTGGTGAGCTACCTGCAGGACGTGAGCAGCAGAGGAGTCACAGACTTTTGGATTGGTCGAGTGCACAAAGGGGCGCCGCCAATCCGTAGCAAAGACAGCAAGTACTACGTGTCGCATGAGATGTACCAGTGGTTGTCGTACCCCGACTACACAGCCGGGGCCGGGTATGTCGTCTCCAGGGACGTAGCGGACAAAATCTACCACGCCATGCTGACCCTAAACGCCTCTCTTTACATAGACGATGTGTTCATGGGCATCTGTGCCAATGCTGTTGGCGTGTCACCGCAAGAGCACGTCTATTTCTCAGGCGAGGGCAAAGCGCCCTATCACATGTGTATCTATAACCAGATGATGACCTCGCATGGTCACGTGGAGGATATCTACAACCTGTGGAAGGTGGCGACGGACCCGCAGGTGAAGCAGAAGACCTCTGGACTCATAGGGAGGCTTCACTGCGCAGCCGTGAAAATAGCTCTCCTTTGTAAACCGTACTATTTTAACACCTACCCGTGCAAAGCAGCCTTTTTGTAGTACTATGTCAGGTTGCATTTGCAGACAGAGAGGAAGTGTGTCATAGTTCATAATGCAAGAAGGATCATGGTTGCAAATATTACCTCAGTCCTTCAGTCGGACACCCATGTGAAAACACTGGAGCCTGTGTTGTGTGTTTCCCGAGTCAAAGACACCACATGATTCCTGCTTGTTCTTTGTTGTGTGTGAGATCTCCAACACTTCAATGATAACTAGTTTTAACCTTTAATAAAACTGGCTTTGCATTTACAGCAGAATGAGTTCTGAATAGTTTTTTAAAAGGTGCTGTTTACATGTAGTCCCAACACCATGCTTAGAAATGGAACAAGACTATATTGAGTATGATAAGCAGAAAATAACACGATGCAAAGTCATGAAATATGGTATGCATATGTTTTGGGTAAGTATCTAACAGTACAGCTTTGCAATGTTTTTTTAACCACATGAAAAATCGCACTTATCAATATTCAAAGTGTGTACTTTTGAAGAAGCAAAGAAAATACAGACACTTTTCTAAAATAGCATTATGCTTATATTTTTTATTTAAAACTTGTTTTGAGTTCCAAATACTTGATTATGCTCCTTCTAGGTACAACCTTTTTATATCGTATTGTTTTTAGTTATTGGGCACATGCGACGAGTGATTATTCTATTAATTTATTTTTCTATTTAGGAACAAACTGTGGTCCTAAAGACAAATACATGTTTCATTTAAGTCCACAAACACAACGTTTAAAACATTCAAGCTCCAATAGTAAAATGCAGAAGTAACACAGTTTTGAGTTCCTGATGTGTAAGTAGGTCAGAGTCAAATCTAAAAATGTCTCCATGTCATAATGTGGGAAATTCCTCACAGTGATTTAGAACAGATGTGTCACAGGCAACATTTCCTGTGCTGCAAATAACAATGATGTATATTAAGGAGCGCAAAAAAGTGTGGACTCTTTTTTTGTAATTAACTTTGTGAAAAGGTTTTTTAATTAAATAAATTCTCCCAAGTTAAAGTCAAAGTGTTTATTATTTCAATTAGTGTTAGTACTTGCAGGCATCAATAATGTCAATTGGTTGGCCAATAATAATAATAATGATACATTCCATTTATTGAATGCTTTTCTGAATACGCCTTGCAAAAGTACAATTCAAACAACAAAGAAGAAATGAAGTAAATGAGATATACACAACAGAAAGCATTATGAACTGGAGGAGTAATGATGCATGTGGGGGAGGGGGTTTAAGAGGGAAATGCAAATCTGAAGGGCTGGGTTTTGAAGGCTTGTTTGAAGGATGATAGGGTTGATGACTGTCTGATGTGGATAGGGAGTGAGTTCCAGAGGAGGGTGCAGCAGTAGAGACAACACTTTAGGAAGCAACTCTTCAAGAAGTAAGGCAATGCAATGCAAGTTTATTTATACAGCACCTTTCAACACAAGGCAATTCAAAGTGCTTTGCAAAAAATGGAAGACATTAAGAAAATGGCATTTAAAAACAGTTATTAAAAAGTAAAGATAATAAAATAAACATTAAAAGAAAGAATACATGAATAAAAGTTACAGTGCAGTTTAAGATGTGAATATTTCAATTAAAAGCAGCAGCAAAAAGAAAAGTCTTCAGCCTGGATTTAAAAGTAGTCCAGAGTTGCAGCGGACCTGCAGGTTTCTGGGAGTTTGTTCCAGATATTTGGAGCATAATAACTGAACGCTGCTTCTCCATGTTTAGTTCTGACTCTGGGGACAGAAAGGTCTGCGGTTGACACAAATTGAAGAGACGGATCACGTTTTCTTCTACGACATTAAATACATCAGCAGTGGTGATTTTTGAAGAGTTTATTAGTCTGAAAAACGATGGTTGTTAACTCAACCATGTAAGTGGCTGAATAGGACAACAGAAGTTGTCGAGGACGCTGTACGTCATTACGCCAAACTATTCCTTTAATCTCAATTTCTTTTCAAAAAAGGGAACAAATGGTTAATTTAGGGAACAGACATTATCATTTATTACTAAAAGTCAAGATGAATAACCATTACCTACAGTGCTGAATTCAAACTTTCTCTTTAAAACAACAAAAGGAACATATAAACACACTTACTTAAAGGCAGCCAGAAAGATCAGACTTGGTTTTTTTGGGTGGGGGGGGGTTAGGTAAATTATCTTCTACTTCTGATCCACTGACAAGTGTGTTCACATTCATAAGGGTGTTTGTTTTACACTTTGACCACATAGCTTTAGACAGGAAGCGAAACACAATGAAAAGCACATGCAGAACGGATAGATACGGATATGGGCATAAACGGAGCAATGCTCTGAAACCAAGTGTGTGAGATGCAAATCACTCAAATGTTTGCCCTTCCTCTCCACAGCAACAGTTTGCATAGCAGCAGTGCGGGTGGAGGTGCTGCACACGCCTCATTACTGTGCAAGTGCAAACATAGTGCATGAAGGTACTCCACTATTTACAAGCCAAACATCTTTATGACTAAAGGCATAGACTCTCTCAGCGTGTGAGCTGGAATACCGCTCACTATGATTTATTTTCCCTCATCTGACATTTGATATGTGGAGCCAAAAATACCCCTGGCATCGGCGAGAAATTCATCAGCGTCTGATCCATGGAGGCATTTGGCACACTGCTAACACTAACAACTCTGGTTACTTCTGGTCCTGTGTCAGTGCTCAATGTCATCCACCTCCACAGAAAAAACTAAACTGAAACAACAAAATGATTTTTCCATTGTGTGACTGATTAAATAAAAAATACAGAACCCTTATTCATGTTTCCAATATCAGTAACAACCAAGTTTCTTCTCTGAGAATATTTAATGTTTAGTCTCAACCATGTGAATAATTTTTTTCTTTTGACATCCTTAGGTCAACGCATCCCTCTCTACACCTCGACTTGCTGTGAGTTGTCGATATGTTTATTTTCTCTCGAATGTGATGTTGCCTGGATTAGCTGTTCTCCAAACAGCTGCTATGTTTCCAAGGCAACACATAAAGAAGAAGAATTCACACAAAGGCTTTAGACAGGCCTAAAAACACAAGCAGCTGCCTGCCAATGTTCACAAACTGGTATTAATATAGCAAGATAAAGATGATTAAAATGTGATTCTATTCATTTAAATTACAAAATCAGATAATTTAATGTGTAATAATATGGGAGATGTTTAGTCTAATTTCCCTTGGAGATAGAAAGGGTTTTGTTATTTTTAGATTAACTAAATTGATCATTAGAGAGGTGGCCTGTGAGGAGTCGCTGACTTTAGTCATCAGAACAATGAAGCTCATCTTTAGTCCCCTCCTGAGAGGTGGCTTAGCAAAAATAATTGTGCTGAGGAAGTTGACATGCTAGATATAATTGCACACGGCACTGGTCAATGTGCCAGCTAAACCCCACAGGCATGCTATAACTATAGCTTATTATAAAAAGGACTTGAGAGAGATGTTAACATTTATAATTGGCAAAACACAAAAGTTCATATTATGTAAATAGGTAAAATCCAGTGACTTTAAACTGAATAGTTTGACATTATTGTACAATTATTTGCTTTATAATCAAGACTTTAAAAAAAGAACATTAATACCCCTCTTAGACATGTAGGCCTATGCTAAATATGTAGATAGAACTAAAAGATGGTTAGCTTAGCTTAAAGACTGGAAACAGCTAGCCTAGATGTGTCTCAGACACTTTTGCTTCTGTCAGACACAGTGTCTGACTGTGGAGAACCAGAATTAAATTACTGTTCATGGTCAGGCACACACAAACACACCGAACACACACACACAGAGCGGAGCTGAGCACAAACACACACACATCATGCGCCCTGATGACCGGACATCTCCTTCATAAAACGAGTAATAGGGGGAATACTCTGGTAGTTCGATGTGTGTGTGGTTAAATGTAGCAGCCTCGATCTCTATTCAGCTGTTCTAATGAAGGGAAACACAGTGAAGTAAACAGTAAAAGACACAGCTCTTTGCACCCTGCTGAAAAAACCAGCTTAGACCAACAAGCCAGTCAATATTAGGCTGGATTAGTTTGCTGGTTTAGAGGTGTTTTGGACACTTTAGCTGTTCAGGATAGCTGGTTTGGTCACAGTGGTCTAGCTGGTCAGGATAGCTGGTTTGGTCACAGTGGTCTAGCTGGTCACCATTAGCTGGTCGGGATAGCTGGTTTAGCTGGTAAAAGCTGGTGGTCAGTGTTCTAGCTAATCACCATTAGCTGGTCAGACTGGTATGATTTAGAGCAGGGGTCGGCAACCTTTTTGATATGAAGTGCCATTTAAAAAAAAAATGTTATCAGCGTGCCAACGATCGAGAATTAACGGGGTGGGGGGGGGGGGATGGTGAGGAGCTTGACGCCCGTCAACTATCAGCAGGAGGGCGGGGGAGCCTCGCTGCGGGGATGCAGTGTGTGGACCTGTCAGCGCAACTTACATGATGCCGAATTTAACAAACACATTTAAATAATTGGTTTAAACGGCATAATAATAAGGACGATTGTCCGTTCTGTGATTCTCCAGAACACACAAGTTATGATGTTAGGGTCATGCAGAGTGAGATGAGATCGCTGTCCCTTTAAGAGAGAGAGAGAGAGAGGGGTGCGGCTTGTGCATGTGTGTTTGTGAATGGTAGAGCGACATTGAGGGAACGTGTGTATGTTTCTGGAAGTGAAACGGGAAAGCAGAAAAACAGGTCTGTGATGTATTTTGTGAAACAGAAGAACAGCTAAATAAATGCAACGTCCTCCCAAGAAGAGCTCGCCTCTCTCCAGTCATTTAAGCTAAAGTGGGTTATTGAACCTGAAGCTTGTTGCTTCTGCCCTCCTCGACTACGGTCTGGGATGGCCAGTCCGCCCCTCTGTAGCATATTATTTCGATGAGAGATGAGCAGATCGCCACTGGGCTTTCAACTAAATAAACACAGCCACGCAAAAACTGCTTCATTTGTACAGCTCCTTATGGGTACTGCAATTAGTGAAGTGCTTTCCTCCGTGGTTTAACGATCAGCACTGCACCACGGAGGAAAGCGGCAGAAAGTCACCTGGAGATAAAGAGAGCAGGGCTGCGTTGCGTGCATGGCTTCCTTCTGCAGGTAACGCGCTCTGGCGGCGGTCTCGCGTTCAGGATCCGAAAATTAATTTAAATATTTTGCACACTTATTCCACTTATTCCTAGTGTGCCACTGGTTACGGTGCCGCTTGCCAATGCTGGCACGCGTGCCAGGGGTTGCCGACCCCTGATTTAGAGTATAACTTTAGCTGGGATTACTTCTTTTTTTTAACATTTATATTTTATTAAACATTTTCAAAAGACAAACACACACGGACAAGGACATGGCTCACACACATTACAAATAGGATGGACATAACATGAAGGGTGGGGGGTAGGGGGATTACAGTGTCAGTTACATTTTAAGTATGCATATGGCGTTGTATTTATACATGATTTGCTTCATAATATAGGTATACTTCATTGTTTGATAGGTAAATAGATAAATAGTCAAATAAATAAATACATATATATATATATATATATATATATATATATATATATGCACACATATGTACATATACACACACACACACATCTCTTCCTTTTATGATTAATGCACCTATTCATCCACTCCCCATTTCATTTCAAGTCTTTCATTATTATTACCGTTATTTTTCTGTTTCTTCATAGCTTATTTCTCTTTCTTTATATTTCTTTATTAATATTATTAATTAATATTAGTATATTTATTGTTGGCAGCTGAGATAGTTTGAGTCCAGGGGGGTATACTAAAAAGCAGGATTTTCACTTAGCCGGCTAACTTCAGGGAAAACTCGGGGTTTCCGATCCTACGAAGCTGGTTCTCTTTTTAGCAGGCTAGATCTCCATGGTAACTTATGCTGTGCGGCTAACCTGCCCCGGAGCAGGTTAGGTTGCAGGCTAAGAGCTCAACTCAGTGTAAGCACTGCCTGCTGACCAATCAGAGCTCAGTGTGTGGAGTTTAAAGCGATCAAGTCATATTACAGGAGAAAGGAAATACAGAAAAGCTGCCGTTGCAGGAAAGACGGCCGGCAAAAATCACCGACTGTGTGAACGTGAACATTAATAGAATATCACCTCCCATCTTCAGAGCAATCTGACTATTATAACATTAGCATTAAGAAAGCTTACTTAAATATCTGCCACAACATAAGTAACCGGATCAGAGTAACATTAAGTACAGTCCGCGGCATATCACATCATAATGTATCATATATCTCCTTATCTGAGTCAGCTGAGCCGTATCTGGCCGTACAACACTCACAGTGTCACATACTGTATGCAGAAGTATTATTTTAAGCAACACATTAAGTTGACGAAACACTCGAGACAAATGTAATTAAAGTCAGATCGTGTCTTAGACGGGGCAGTGATATCATAAACCTGTTAATGTACGCATTCAAACACTTTTTCTTTTACCAGCTGTATTCACCTTGCAGGTGCAGCTATGTGGTTTTTATCCTGGATAAAGTGTTTAAGTCATGGATGTTTAAAGTTTAACTTCTTCATATGTCTAATATTAAAGTTCACCTTTCATTCAGGAAGAATGACGCTGCGCTGTCAGTACGCTTCTCCATGTTTGTGATTGGTCGAATGCTCCAAATACCACCCCTTTCATGTGAACGCGCACCTAACTAGATGGGGCACGGCTGGCTTGAGCGATCCACTTGATAACCCGCGTCGTAGTACCGTTTAGCGAGAGCGCGTATGTTTTGGATTAGGCCAACCGGCTAACTCAAACATATCCAGGTTAGGTTGAACCGGCTTCGTAGTACAGGCCTCAGGAAAGCCCTTATCTTATCCCAAAACCTGTTGTCTGGCTTAACCAAATATAACAAGGAGAAAGCAGCTTCTTCCATACTTAAGATATTTAGGAAGTCCTCCAGCCATCTATTTCAATTGAAGCAATTGGGCTTTCTGACTTTCCAGTTCATAAGAACGAGGCGTTTAGTTGAAAGGCATGCTAGGGCTATGAGTTTACTTGCAAATGTTGATGTTATGCCATTGAGCGGGGATCCCAGCAAGCATGTAACTGGAGTTAAGAGTATCTCTATGTTCAGGATCTCAGCGAGAGTATCTCCAACTACGTCCCATAGAGATTTTACAGCCGGACAGGACCAAAGACAATGTAGAAGGGTAAGCACTTCCGCACAACCATGCCAGGATAGGCCCGAGAGTGTTTGATCCATCTTTTTGAGTCTACAGGGTGTGATGTATGCTCTGTGAAGGATTTTTACCTGTATTACTCTAGTTCCACCAGATTCTGTCCCACTCAACTGGGATAAGGGTGATGCGTAAATCCTGCTCCCATCCTTTCTGACTGCAGATTAGTATTGGCGGTGGAGGTAAGGAGAAGTGTATACCTGAAATCATTCCTTTCTCGTTTGCAAGTCTTTTTAGGTTCATATCAAGGTGTTCATGACAACCTATCTTTATACCTTTTGGTGTCAAGTTTTTAATATTTGATTGTAATTGCATATAGGAGAGGAAGAGGGATTTATTCAGATTAAAATGTTCCATCAACACTGTGAACGGAGTTATGATATTGTTTTTTACTATTTGCCCAATGTGTTGTATGTTATGTGCTTGCATAAGTATATTATTCAATGGCTTAACGCCCGCTGTGAATATTGGGTTTTTCCATAATGGGCATGAAGGGAGGGAAAAACCAGTGATGCATCCTTTGTACAGATTTAACCACACTGATAGAAAATTGAATTAATGGATTATTCAGATTGGATTTGGGGGAGTACCATAATGAATTTAAAGATATTGATTTATTGCTTTCTGTAATTATTTGTCCTTCCACCCAGTCAGCTTTTTTCGGTGTCGCTCCATAACCCCATACTGTAGGGAATCTGGCATTATATGAGAGATAATATAAGTTGGGTACCCCCAGTCCACTTGTTCTCCTCTGCATAGACAACTTTTATGGTTGATTCGTGTTTTTTTATCCTGCATGTGACGCAGGGAACTGCGTCACTATGGACTGATGGCTTTGGGCCGGGTGATTGTGCGCACCTGGGGCCCTGGGTTGTCCCTCGACCCTCACCTGTGTCTAATTGTTTTCCCTCACCTGTGTTTGATTCCTCTGTGTATTTAAGTGCTTTCTTTTGTTGTGCTGGGGGCAGTGTGTGTGAGCTGCTGGTGGTCGCAGGCTGGGCACGTGAGCAGTTTATCGTGGCTGTGTCATTGTGTGTGATCTAACATTGGGTTGATCATTTAATAAATGCCCCGTCGGGTTATATTTTTGGACTCTCTGCCTCTGCCTCCTTGCTTGGTCGGGCCGCTCAATTGTCAGCATCACAAATGGTGTCAGAAGTGGGATCTGACCAAGTAAGGAGAATTATGGGAGGAAAGAAGAGGGACCAGGGAGAGGAACCGCGGCTGGGGGTGGCTGTGCCTGGAACTGACCAGGGGGCCACGGCTGCTGAGGCAGCAGGAGACGAGAGACAGGCAGCACGAGCTGAGAGACAGAACGGAAGAGCTACCGGAGTAGCTAACGGACGAGCTACCGGAGTAGCTAACGGACGAGCTAACGGAGTAGCTAATGGACGAGCTAACGGAGTAGCTAACGGACGAGATACCGGAGTAGCTAAAGGACGAGCTAACGGACTAGCTAACGGACTAGCTAGCGGACCCACGAGGGGTCGACGGAACCTGGGTTGGAGTAGGGGCAGACCAACGCCTTGCAACGGGACAGAGCAGCTTCCGGATGGCGGCGTTGGGGCCGGGTGGCTGGCTGGTGGTCCCGAAAACGAGAATATAGGACACTGTGCCTCCTGGGGAGAGGAGGAAGGAAATGTGACGCAGGGAACTGCGTCACTATGGACTGATGGCTTTGGGCCGGGTGATTGTGCGCACCTGGGGCCCTGGGTTGTCCCTCCCCCCTCACCTGTGTCTAATTGTTTTCCCTCACTTGTGTTTGATTCCTCTGTGTATTTAAGTGCTGTCTTTTGTTGTGCTGTGGGCAGTGTGTGTGAGCTGCTTGTGGCCGCAGGCTGGGCACGTGAGCAGTTTATTGTGGCTGTGTCATTGTGTGTGATCTAACATTGGGTTGATCATTTAATAAATGCCCCGTCGGGTTATATTTTTGGATTCTCTGCCTCTGCCTCCTTGCTTGGTTGGGCCGCTCAACGGTCAGTCTCACACTGCATATAAATTGAGAGAATATAGCAGTGGTGGGCCGTCAGGGCCAGCAAGGCCTTCTCTGCTGGCCTAAACATCATCAGAATATAAATTTAATTTTGATATATTTTTTCCACAAATATGTATTAAATTATTCCCCATAGTCTATTCTCTTCATTTCATAGCTTTCTTCTTGGTTGCGCTCAGTGCTTAATTAGTAAATCATAAGGTGCCGGAACGCAAAGTACATATGACAGCTCAGGGATGACGAGACGCGTACAGGTCCCGGAACGTATACAGAAAAGGTGCTGAAAACAACATGAAAATGTCCACTTGCAACGCTGTGGGACTTACAAGCCTCAATTTCAAATAGTATCAATGGTATAAATGTTATGACGATGATTTATAATTTTTTAGGCTAGTACGCACAACATAGGCAAATGCCCACTTCACCACAGGTGGGACTTCAGTATACAGCCAGCAATTAATTTCTCAACAGGTTTAACGTGTAAAAAAAATATTTATTAGGCCTGTTCAAAGATTGGCACGGCGGCCTATTAATAGACAGTATGTTTGCTCACCATATTTAGTTGTTTAAAACACCCCACATCACGAGCATGTCCGGATTGTCCTCTATCTCTTTTTTTCTGCTTTTCCTGCTTGTGTCTGTGGCAGTTCTGTGTCCTTTGGCCACCCAGGACCTCACGTACGGGACTGGATTGAATTTAGCCAGGGGGGGTCCAACAAGATTTAGGAAGAGTAAAGATGACATGGTGGATGTGAGCAAAGAGCTACGGTTGGGAGTGCACATCAAGTTCATTTGAGAAAATCCGCGCTCACATTCAGCACTTGCAATGGGAATGCTGTTGACAGCAACAAGTAACTCCATCAGCTCATCGGGGGTGTCTTTACCATCTGAGTCTCTGTACGTTCTGTAGGCCCGTATGACTGCGCGCGGGTTGGCAATGTTGAAGCGCTGACACAGTGACTCGACCTCAGTCTCTCCATACAGCGCACCTGCGTCCTCGGGCCAGTATTGTGCGTAAAGCACCTTCAACTCCTCAATGAACTTGTTATATCCAGTTTTATCTGGCATCCGGCCTCCTTGAGATAACATACGGTCCTCCAAGTTCTTGGCCACAGTTAGAAAAAACTGCTTGGGGTCGAGTGATCTGTCGCTTGATTTTCCTCCATTCAGCGTGATGCCATGGAAAGAGTTTTCCTCAATTCCCCTTTGGCTCAGTTCAGTGTAGCGACCTGGCCGATCCGACATGGCCTCAAGTACCCTGATTTCCCGACAAATTGACTTGTGTGCTGAAATGATGGTAATGTCTCGTTTTTGAAGCTCGACTGAGAGCTCAGATAATTCTTGCAATGCATCGCACATTATGCCTAAATTGTTCACAAACGCATGCGAAGATAAGCGCATAGCAAGCCCACTGTATGTTTCTTTGTGACACTGTTACGGGAGGGATCTTCTGATGCAGTTTTGAAATGCTTGTAAAGTGCTGGGTAGTTCTTCCACACTGCTTCAACGGTTCTAAAACTTGATGCCACCCATCTAGTGTCTAAAATACGACCTATTTTGCATAGCTGGACATCCAAGCTCTCAGCTGACTCTCTCAGCTCCATTCGATTTTTGTTAGATGTGCTATACAGTGCATATATCTTGTCCATCAATATTTTAAAGTGATTTATAGCACCCATCTCTTTCACTACGTCTGCGACTGCAAGCTCAAGCCTGTGGGCTGAGCAGTGCCACACAGTAATGTTGGGGAACATGGCCTGGAGCCGACTCGCCACTCCGCTTTTACGCCCCTAACATAACCAAAGCACCATCACAAGTTACTCCAATGAGGGTCTTAGAGAGAAAATCCTGTGTCAAATGCAGGCGCTCCAGAGCAGACAACAGTTTGTGGACAATACCTTGAGCAGTTAGATCATCTAGCTCTACGAGTTCAGTAAAAATGTTTGTAGGCTTGTCCATATCGGGCAACTGAGCCCTAAGGTATATTATCAAGCAGCTCTTTTTGCTTAAACTGGTTGACTCATCCAGCATTACACTGATTTTGGGAGTGCACTGTACTATTTTTTCAAACAGTTTTCTTTTCATTTCTTCAGAAATATGTTTCTGTATGTTTACACATGCAACATTGGAATGTAAAATTCTCCCCATATCGAGTCCATTTAAT
The DNA here is from genome assembly GCF_949606895.1 of Notothenia rossii. NCBI lineage: Eukaryota > Metazoa > Chordata > Actinopteri > Perciformes > Nototheniidae > Notothenia > Notothenia rossii. The sequence goes on along the minus strand of NC_136907.1, from coordinate 50,318,002 downwards.
TCTTGGCAATCAATCTCCTGTTCGAAGCCATATGCGGGACGGTGGCGTTTAGCCTCCTTGTACGCCGTGCGAAATACGCGAGCTGTAGTGGCCATCTGTTCAGACTAACTATTAATTATAGACTGTCCTAAAGTGTCCACTTTTGCCTTTTCAAGAATGCTTGCTGCTGCTAGGTGAGCCTTGGTACGGGCATGTTCAAATACTTTTTTTCTGAGTGCGCGTTGCTGTTTTATAATATCTGAAGCAGATGAGGTTACTGTGCATAAAACCCACTCTTTTGCAAGTTTCATCCCCGACGTCTTCTCTGCCCCCAAAGTCCCCACCGCCTTACACGTTGTGCAACCCAAACCTGATTTTCCCCTAGAAAGCCAGGGATAGTAAGTCTGCTTCACTTTTAGCTGAGCTTCTGTCCAAACAGTTGTGCATCCCATCCCTGACCTGTCGCTGGACGTCCCACACTCTTCTACGCTCAATGCGCTCTCCTCTCCTACTGAATCTTCCTGCTGTAAGCCAGCTGATGTCGTGGTTCCGCTCGCCTCTTGCTCCGGCTGTTGTACCGGGCTAGTTGATGCCAGGGTACCCATCCGTTGCTGTTGGTGGTCCACCTGGCTGACGGTAGCTGGCTCCTGTTCCGGCTGGCGGTGAACCTGACCCGCTGCTGCCATGGTGCCAGCCTCCTGCCCGGGCTTGGCTAGCTGTCGGTTAGCTAGCTGGCTAGCTGTTGCGGCGCTAACCTCCTCCTGGTTTTGACCATCAACATGACCGCTGCAGCTGCCCTCGTCGCTGCTTGTGGAGGCTTTTCTGACTCGTTTTGAAGTGTCTATTACCTCTTCCTTCTTTTTGAAGAAAGACAGTAAATGTAACTGTCTTTTTGACATGCTTGCATTGAATCACCGTTTCTTCCTCTCTGCGACGTGCTCCTCATGTGGCGAATTTCAAAAGTGAAAGACGTTTGTCCGTTGGTCCAGCTTTTCAGTGCGTGAACACAGATCTCCGACTCTTTCAAATCTTAATCTTAATAAACGACATGAAATTCTTGGGATTTTTTCTGTAAATTAATATTTGCATATTTTATTTCATTTTAACCATTTTTAATTTATATTTTTTGTGAGAGGTACTGGATCTGCCCAAATAGGTGCCGGAACACAGAGTGGCCAAAATGAAGAGGTGCCGGATCCTGTTCCGGCAGGATCCGGCTCAAATTAACCACTGGTTGCGCTGCTTTCAGCCTCAGAACGAGATTTGGAGGGCTGGCTTTTATGTTAGAGCTTTTATCCAATCATATTTCAGCCATAATGTGTTACCAGGGTCCAAGAAATCTGCCCTTAGGCCTTCAGAATCAACAGTGCGGTCGCCTGTAGCTTAAAGTGAACGGAAACAAAACTGTGGCGTTAACCAATCAGGTTTTGAGTTGGCGACAACGGGCCAGCTAGCAGGCGTGCGATGACGTTAGCACGTGCACGTCTTTTGATTGGATACGCACTATTGAGAGGCAGAGCTATGTAGAGCTAGCAAACTGAACTTGAATTTGAACGAGCTAATTTGTGTAGATTTCTACAAGCTGTTTTTTTTCAACCCACAATGGCTGAAGGAGGAGAAGAGATCGATTTGGTCGCAGATATAATTACAACGCCATTTTCAAGACAAACTTTTCAAGAAAAGCTAGACATCGTGAGAAGAGAAAGGCCAACCCCGACGCTAGCGAGCCTATCATAGCGGGGGAAAGGGTTTGTCCGCTACTTTCAAATCACTAACTACGAGCGGTACCCCTGGCTCAAAGCCTCCGAGAGGCACTGCAAATTGTACTGCTGGGAATGCCTGCTATTTGCAACTGATCGATTTGGTGTTTGCAGCCACACTGGATTTGCAAACTTGAGTTGTCTAACCAAGGCAGCAACGAGACACCAAAGCACGGCTGGGCACTTACAAGCAATGGTGCTTTTGAAAACCTTTGGGGACACCCGAGTGGATCTACAGCTCAACGAACAAGTGCGCCGGGAAACGGAGCTCCACAACGAAAGGTTTAACAAAAATAGGGAAATATTGAAAAGACTGATTGATTGTGTCCTGTTTTTGGGTAAACAGGAACTTTCATTTAGGGGACACGATGAAAGCGCCGAGTCCAGAAACAGAGGAAACTACGTGGAGCTTCTTTCTTTGCTTGCTGAGAACAACACAGACTTGCATTACCACCTGTCCACAAACAAAGTGTTTACTGAGACGTCAGGCAAAAATACAAAACGACCTGATTTATCCTATTGCTGAAGTGATGGGAGAAGAGATCAAAATGGAGATTAAAAAAGCACCCTTTGTCGCTGTTATGGTGGACGAGACGACAGACGTGGGTAATGTAGCACAGCTGGCACTTGTCCTGCGTTATGTGACGGACACAGGTGTCAAGGAGCGGTTGGTCTGATTTGAAGATGTTACAAGCGGCAAGCGAGCTGATGACATTGCCGCTCTTATTTTCCGTTTCATGGAGGAATATGAATGTAGTCTGGATAAAGTTGTGGCACAGTGTTATGATGGCGCAGCGGTCATGGCATCTGGACTAAACGGGGTGCAGGCTAAAGTTAAGGAGAGGGCACCTATGGCCTTATTCATTCACTGCTATGCACATCAACTAAATTTAGTACTGACTCAAGGGGCCTCAAAGCTTAAAGAATGCAAGGTCTTTTTTGCCAGCCTCAATGGCCTTGCAGCATTTTTCTCCAGATCCCCTAAGCGCACGTAACTGCTGGATGACATTTGCAAGCGTCGTCTTCCTAATGTTGCACCAACGCGGTGGCAATATACATCGAGATTGTTCAATGCAGTCTTTGAGAAGAGAGTTTCCCTAAAGGAGGTGTTTGACCACATACTGGAACATCATGAGGAGTATGATGGGGATACTATGCTTAGCGCTGATGGATTTAATGCACGTCTGGATGATTTTGAGTTTTGTTTTTTGCTTGAAACATTCAATGGGATTTTTAAGCATTCAGATGTGCTCTTTGGAATACTACAGAAACAAACATTGGATGTACAATTCTGTCTGACAAGGGTGAACGAGTTTTGTGACACAATTGAGCGAGAGAGGTACCAGTTTCGTCAGATCTACGAGGACACAGCGCGCATCTCAAGTGGTCCGAGCGCACGCAGAGGCCCACGTACAGCACAAGGACACCTTCGCGCATACTACCAACAACTCCACAGCAATATTCTGGACAACATTCTTTGCCAGATACGGAGTAGGTTTCAAGACCACGAAAAATTAATGTTTCTCTCCCTCCTGGACCCCCAGCACTTTCAGACCTACCGGAAAAAATTCCCGCAAACAGCCTTAGCCAAATTAACACAGAGTCACGGAACACTGTTCGATCTGTCCCGGCTAAAAACAGAACTGACTGTAATGTATGCCATGACTGATTTTGAAGGGAAAAGTCCCACTGATCTCCTTGATTTCCTTAAGCAGAAACATCTGAGTGAGAGCATGGGGCAGCTTTACACATTGGCATGTGTGGCAGTGACTATCCCTGTATCCACTGCTTCTGTCGAGCGGTCATTCTCGGCCTTAAAGCGAATTAAAACTTATGCCAGAAATTCTACTGGACAGACTCGGCTTTCATCATTAGCCTTCAGGTCTATAGAAAATGACTTATTGGTGGAACTGAAACGCACAGATAAACTGTACAACAGAGTCATTGAAGTCTTCTTGAGGAAAGAAAGGAGGATGGATTTTGTGTTCAAATAATCAGTTGTTTTGGTGAGTACAAAGCATTTTATTTTTTATTTTATTTTTATATATTTTTGTCATTTTATGTCGTTAATATTAAATCAATATTAACGAATTAATATATATGTAATTAAAATGACAAAAATATAAAAAATAAATGTTGGATGCTTCTGCAAGAGATATAGAGATGTGTGTTGCGCACTGGCTCAGCTGTGCAGTAAAAGTACTCAAGGAGACTTGTTGAATTGTTTTGGTTTAACCTTTATCAAAGTGGACATTCAGGGCTAGGAATACACTTTCACCACTGTCGCAAATATATCCTCATGAACAAATGCAAATTATTTGTTTGTTTTCTTTTATTTTCAGTGAATACTTTGTGTCTTTATCGTCACGTTTCTTAAATAAAACTGCTTTGGGTGCGACAATGCGCTGTTTAGTGAACAAACTTGTTAAAGCTCACATACTTTTGGTGGACTTAATAAAACTTTGTAGACTAATGCCTTAAAAGCCCCTTTTATTTTTAAGTTTTGACAGTATCCAAGCGATCTTAAAGCTGGTAGTTTAACAATCTTAATTGTAAATGCGGATATATTGATTATAAATGCTTCGGAAATATTAATATAACTCTGTTGTACTTGACTATGTTAAGGTGATGCAACGCATCTGGTTATACTGCGTTTCTGTCTAAATGTATAGTTTCTAGAGCCATGGCGTCATAATGATGGTATTAAGAGGTGGAATAATTCAGGTAGGACTGTGTAGGACATCACTGAAGGCCTAGGTGTGAAATGCACGGCCCGCCACTGGAATATAGTATTTATTTCTTTAAACCAATATTGTGGGATTTCAAGGGTAATTGAGGATATTATATAGGTCAATCTTGGTAGGACATTCATTTTTAACACATCCACCCTTCCCCACAGCGATAGGGGTAAAGAAGTCCATCTTCTAAAGGCATCTTTAATAGTTCTAAGTAAGCCTGGACCATTCATTTTGAAAATCTTGTTAATTGGTGATCTGATGTTTATGCCCAAGTATCTCAATGCATCAGCTTTCCAAACAAAAGGAGCAGAGCCTGTGATTAGAGTGAGTCTGACAGTTTAGTGGCATGGCTTCACTTTTACTCCAATTTATTTTATATCCTGAAAATAAGCTAAATTCTCAAATAACCTCTATCACCTTAGGTATAGAGTTTAGTGGGTCAACTAATGTTAAAAGGATATCATCGGCGTATAAGTTTATTTTGAACTGATGTCCGCACTTTGGGATACCCATAATTCCTGGATTTTCCCGGATTGCACATCCAAGGGCTCAAGAGCTAAAATGAATATTAGAGGGGATATTGGGCTAGGATTTTTGCAAACACTTTGTAATCATTGTTAAGAAGACGTAGGGGTCGGTAGTTGCTCATGTATTGATGATCTTTCCCAGGTTTCGGAAGTAGACATAATGTGGCAGTACGAATTGTTAGGGGCATTGATTGTTTTTCTATCATGTCATTATACAACATAACCAACAATGGCGACAACACTTCCAGAAAGCGTTTATAAAATGCAATACTGAAGCCATCGCACCCAGGGGTCTTGCCCGATGTAAGAGATTTTATGGCAGACGCTATTTCGTTTGGCGTGACAAGGTTCCAACTCGTGTTTTTGAGTAGCATTTAGTACAAGAAGTGTAACATTCTTAAAAAATGTATCCAGGCTATGGTCTTGTGCAGCTGTGAACTCAGTTTGATATAAATTGGAGTAAAATGTTTGGAATTCGCGGTTTATTATCTTGGGATCATTTATAATATTACCTCAAGATAGCTGGAATTGACAATTTACCCTCTAACTGTTTAAGCTGAAGAGCGAGCATCTTTCCTGCTTTATCACCACATTCAAAGCGTTTTTTACGGAGTCTGTAGAGGGAGAAAGCTGTCTCTTCATGTAATAATGTCTGCAGGTCAGATCTAACTGTGAGTAATGTTTTCCTAAGTAGTGGGTTTTTAGGATCATGCATATGCTGTTTCTCAATATTTTTAAGTTCTGATTGTAAATTATTTCTCTTTTTAATAGCTTTTCTGTGCTTAGCTGATGCATGGCTGATTATCAATCCTCTGCAGGTGGCCTTAAAGGCTTCCCGTACAGTTTGAATGGAAGACACAGTCTACATTTATTGATATATATTGTTTTATTTTGTTTTCAATAAGTGAGATGAATGTGTCATCTTTTAACAAAGAGTTGTTAAATCTCCATTGTTTAGGTCTGTTCTCACTAGCAAGTAGGAAAAAAGTGATAAACTGAGGGGCGTGGTCTGATAGGAATATACTATGTATGTCCGCATCCATTACATTTTTAATAACAGAGTGGGATATTAAGAGGTAGTCAATTCTCGAGTAGGATTTATGCACCTTAGAATAAAATGTATATTCACGAGAGAGAGGGTACAGTGTCCGCCACACATCAGCCATTGCCAGTGATTCTAACAGCTCATTGAAGGCACTTGATAGTGATCTGTCCATTGGAAGAGGATGGCCTGAGCGGTCTAGGGAAGCATCTTTTACTAGATTAAAATTTCCTCCCATCAAGATAAGGCTGTCAGTGTACTGGGCCAAAATGGTGATCACAGGGCACATAAAGGAAGCTTGTGCAGAGTTTGGAGCATAAATATTCACTAATGCTGGGATTACTTGACGGTTAAACTGGTCATATGATGATGAAACAGTCTCACCCAATTTCAGTAGCTCACTGAACATCTATCATTTCAGATCAGAGCACTTACCTTACGAGAAAGGTACCAGAACGAATAGAATGTATTGCCTGTAAATAAATACTCATACATCAAATGATTAGAAGCAGGACAATAATTTATAACACACAATGAACATTAACACACATTTTAAAACATTTTCAAAACACCCATTACTTCATATTTTTAAGCAGTTTCCTTCAACTGTTTATTTCCGCTTTTCACAAGGTCTTGTATTTTTTGTGAAATGTAGTAACTTCTCCCTCTCGGTCTTCTCCACGTTTTGTGAATTCAGCCATCCTATGAAGCACTCTTGAAAAGAGAAAGGAAAAACAGATTAACTTTTAGCTTTTTGTTATGATTACTTAAATATGTGCACTGTGAGATGAAAAAGAAAAATGTATCAAATATAGTTTTGAACATTCACTGTGATTGGGTCTATTATCCACGCAATACACCGTATTTAATTTTCATTCTTTCATTTCATTTTCTGTTCTTGTAAATAGCAGATTCTATTATATTACATGTATACACTTTTTGCACTACTTTTTATTTTGTATTTTTGTATTTTATATATGTTGCATTGTTGGAGGAGCTCAGGTCAGAAGAATTTCATTGACATTTCTACACTGTAGCTGCTGTGCATATGATGATAAAACCTTTGAATCTTGAATCCAACACTTTTTTCAGTGGAAAATCCTAAATTGTAGGATAGTTTGGCCATAATAATGCTTTATGATTACATTTCTAGTGACACGTGTATATTTTACTTTCAGAATCTACCTCCAGTGGATGTAGGATCCAGTGGCGGCGCTAGGGGGTGGCTACTTGGGCCCAAACGTTTTTTTAAAGACGTTTCGGGAATAATGTGCAGAACCGGAGTACACCAGAGAGGCAGCCGCTGCGGGACAGTAGCCTGCGTACTGCGTAGCCTTCCCTGCCCTGAAGAAGAAGTTATCTTTCCTAGTGCCTGATAAGTTTTAAGCTAATAGCCTATAAAGTTATGGAAGAAAATTATTTTCATCGAAGCAGGCGCCACAAGCTGCAGCAGCAGCAGCAGTATCAGCAGCTGACAACAATGTCATCACCAGCAGTGAAGGTGCAAGGTGCCGGTACTCAGTAAAATGCCGGCTCTCAGCCGCCGGCGGCACGTCATGACGGCCCGGACTGGCCATCGGGAGGACCGGGAGGTTTCCCGATGGCCTGGCCTGTTAAGTGGCCAGCTGGCCTGAGAATTTTTTTATACGTATGTATTGTGAACGCAACGCTGCGCAAATGTGGGTCCGACTCTGCCTCACAGAGGGTGACTGGCTGTCTACATGAAGCGGCCTGCCGACATGGCCACTTTCATACAGATCATACTAATGCTGCCCTCGATTAGGGTCTCTGTGTGTCATTCAAGCTTGGGAGGGTGTGTATTAGTGTATGTGTGGCGCGAGCGAGAAAGCACGCGCACTGGTTACGTGTATTGTTGTTAGCATCTGGTGCTAGCTAGCTGCGCTAACGGATATAAAGGAGCTGTTTCAACAACAAGGTGGAGGGAGAGTCCTCTGCTGTCAGACTGAGGGACTGATAACTACAGCTCAGGCGAGGTAAATTACTCTCTGAGTGTTTAGATAGTTAACTTAGTCTAAGTTATCTCAGTGGGTCTCAAACGGTTCGGTCACCATTTATGTAAACACAGATTTCCATTTGAGGGGGTAGTGGTTAGTAAAATATGCATGAATAATACAAATAAAATGTTAACTAGGAGCATGACTATCAGGTCCACTCCCCACTTATAAAAATAGCACTTTACCACTGCACCCCCTCTAATCTCAGATGCACCCTGACTCATTTTGTTTAAGTACAGTTACCCCCAGTTTACACCGGGTCCGTCTGCGCCGTGCTGCGCCGCGTTACGGCTGCGCCGTGGCGGTCGTATGAATCGCGGCCACTCTAGTCAATGGGTGCTATTCCACCACACGCGCCGCGTTACGGCTCAGACGCGTCCCAGAAGACGCGGCGCAGCGCGGCGCAGACGGACCCGGTGGAAACTGGGGGTTAGCCTTTCTAAAACATACAGTAAAGAGACAAACCCACCAGCATTATAGGATATACTATGACTTTGAGCCAAATACTTGTTTTTTGGCTGTATAAATAAATTGACTTGAAACGGTTGCTGATTTAGAGTACTGGCACCTTTTTCATTCCAATTCAAGCACTGGAAATAAGTAAACGACTGTATTTGAGTGAGTTAAGGAATTAGTTTGCTTCATTAAAGGGTGTTAACGAATAAGTGTTCTCCAGTGCCTTTTGTCCGCTTTAAGGTATTATTAATGTAGGGTTAATGTTGCTCTCTAAGTGCACCACATTGATGCTTTTAACTTCAATATTTAAAAAAAAATCTCCCCCCCCCCCAACAACTCCTGGGCTAAGCCCCGGATCTCCTACAATCCTAAATCTGCCACAAAAAAAAAAAAAAAAATAGCGGTATGCAACGTGTGTGAAGCAGAAATCCTGCAGCTCCACCACAGCTCCACCACAGCTGTGACTGACCGGTGAGTGGAGCAACACACACACTAACCCCCTGATCCCACCGGAATCGTCTGCGCTGCGCTGCGGCTGCGCCGCGCTGCGACCTCCTCCTGCGTCATAACCCACCAGGCGCGTTTCAAAACGTTGCGGAAGCGGAGCGTCGTGTGTGCAATAAATAATAAATAAGTAATAAATAAGATCTTACTTTCTTGTGAAATGCAAGTTTACTGAAAAGTTTTTTTAATGACTTTCACAACATGTTAAACGATTGAATGGCTCTGTACTGTACATACAAGTATTCATTAACTTTAGAACATTAATATTTACCTTCCACTCCAATAACTCCACCGACTAAACACCAGGCCTTGTCCTTTCTGACGTTGTCTTTGTAGTATTGATGGGTTATGTCATACAAAATAGTGTGTTTTTCCACTTCGATGATGAAACGCTCTTCGTCCATTTTGGGTGTCGTGTTGTGAAAGGAGGTCTGCAAACGGGTTTATTTGGGGGATGGGCCTGGGCTGGATGAACGTTCCACTTCCTGCCTGCGCTGTCAAAAATAGGATTCATCCTATATTTTAGAAATTCCTTGCGGCGAGGAACTTCTGGGACGCTTCGAGCCGCGGCGCAGCGGGTCTGGTGGAATAGCACCCATTGACTAGAGTGGCCGCGATCGCTAAAAACGCCGCAGCCGCAGCGCAGTTTAGCGCAGACGCTTCCGGTGGGATCAGGGGGTAAGAGTTAGACCTAACACACTTAGCTATTTTATCTACCTCTGGAACAAGCTAAACTAGTTATACATATATTTATTCTTCACTGTCGGGTCACTCATTACTGGATAAGTGAGCTGCATGAGACGATACTGACAGGCTGTCAGGAGAGAGAGAGCGGGGGAGAGAGGAAAAGAGAGCGCTTCCGCTCATTTCTCCCGTGTTATTATGCAAAGTTAATGTCCACTTGAATCCCAATCTCAATCTTATCTCAATCTTTATTTATTTATATCACATTTAAAACAACCTTCAGTTGACCAAAGTGCTGTACAGGCAATAACTACAATATTAAATAACACAATGGGAGTTCAATAATAAAACAATAATTAAAAACATGATAAAAAGCACAATAACTAGAAACAGATAAAAAAAACACATATAAAAATGTAATGTTCAACTAGTATTAATAATGTACTTCATAATGTACTAGTATGAATAATCACTTAATTTGAATGTAATAATTATGTTGGTTGTTGTTTGTGGAAGCGCCAGTGAATGAGCCCCATTAACTGAGTTTTAAACATCACTTTAAAGGGACATATCATGCTATATTTGAACAATATATTGTAGGGCCATACCTATATAAAGTATATAAATATAGTTTTTTTTTCAAAATACCAAACAGATCATGCATTTTAGCCATGCCTCATTTCGCTCTATTTGCTCTTTCCAGCCCTTTTTTTGCAGGGGGCTGATTCTGTGACGTAGCTTTAATGCAAATGAGCTGCAGCTGACCACGCCCCCCTGCAGGAGAGCGTGCTTTGAGATCAGCTGCTGGGCTGTCAGAAGAGGGGGAGAAAAAGAGATCTCCGTCCTCCGTGTTTTATTCTTATATGATTATATAGAGTCATTATTCATTTGTTTTAAAGCTCAATAAATAACAAAGAAGACCTTTGACCGGCACTTTTCTAATTTTGTCCAGAAGATTTCAACTTTAACGGACATGTTGACCGGAGAAAAAAAGTCTAACTGAAACTCTGCCGCACGGTCCCCTCGTTCCTTGGAAGAGGCGGAAAGGTGGGTGTTTGTCATCTGCTGGTGGACTAACCGGAGAGAATTACAGTGCTTGCCTCGACGGGGAGGGATTGCATTGAATTACAGGAGCAGACGCTTGCCTCGGGGAGCGAGAA